>NW_015151005.1:7549-42743 GCF_000732505.1 Cyprinodon variegatus | reverse complement strand
TTTTTGCTCTTTAAACCCCTTTGGTGTTGATTAAGATTATTTGTGAACTGGATTTGAGTTTTGTATACTTAGTTTTTTTTTTTATGTTGGCTTTATTAACTGCTTGTGTGCATGTGAATTCCCATTTGTTTTGCTTCAGCTGTTAGAGGAGATCAGACTTACAACTGTGCAAATTGACTATTTACTAAAAAGCCTTCCTACTTTAAACACCACTAAATTGATTTCTTTTTTTCATATAAGCTACATAATGACCATGTTTAGCAAATTTTTATACCGTACAAAGATAAACATAATAACTGAAATGCTAATTTCATTCATTGAAGGAAAGAGGCTATCCAAACCACCCTAACCCTCTGTGAACAACTAATTGCACACTAAACCCAATAACTGACTGTGGCCACCTTAGCGGAAACGAGAGTATTTGGTAACTCGACAGGACTCTAACATTATTACAGAGAATTCTGTCCCTTTCTCCTTTGAGAAAATTTTAATTCAGCCACAGAGGGTTTTCCAGCATGAACAGCACATTTAATACAGTACAGAATTTGATTGATTGGATTAAAGTCCAGACCTTGGATAGGTCACTCTGAAACATAATCTTGTTAAATTAAGTTTTTTACAGTAACTTTTGCCAAGACAATATCCGCAGAAGGCATTTTATAACTTTTCCTTTATACTCCCACTTTAAAATGAAAAATAATACATATATGTTCTTCATAAAAACTGTTACTTTTCATCTACAATGATAATACTGGTTGGGATGATATACAGTATTCCTATCTCAATACCGATTGTTCCTTTTTTTTTTCCCTTAAAGCAGAAAAAACATATACAAATATATGTGTAGTTAACAAAATGTATTGTATGCTGTTAGCAGGATAGTTGTCCTACTTAATATAACCTGTGTTCTAAAATAGATCCGTTAATGCTACGCTTTATTTTTGGCCGGGTCTTTGTGTCTGTGGGGCCATTATTGTGTGCAGTGGAGGATGTCTTGCCAAAAAGGCCATTCCCATTTATGATCTAATGTAATCAATGGGCCTCCATGCTTTTGTGCCCTCATGTAGAACATCAGAAGAAATCCAGTCATTTACAGGAGCCTGGATTAGAGTGAATTTTAGTGATGCTATTTTGGTGGGCTTTTGTCTTGGATAGGTGTTCACAGTCTGTGTCCATTACACAGAGTGCTGCTATTTTGCACCAAATTCCATGTCATCAAAGGCACTAAGAGATGGTGAAAATCTGCTTGTGCACATGCGTACATACACAGTACCGCTCTTATCTCCCTATAATTTAGAAACTACACTCTCTTGCTCATAGTGTGCTACTATATAAAGAAAAAGCACACATTGGTTCATCTAACCTGTTTTTATTCTCATGCTATCCTATAATAAAATCTTTGTTATGAAAAAGGTTGCTATGACTTCTGACATGAATAATAATAAAAACATTGCTCATCATAGAAGTTATAATTATTGTGAGTGCAAAAGACTTAAGATGATTTTTCTGTTGTTTCTTACCTGGGTCTCAGACATGACGTAGAGGTAGTGGTGGTCAGAGGAGAAGGCCATATCTCTCAAAATGGGTCCATCCTCAACAGCGTGAACAGTCTCATATTGAAGGGCACGCGATGAACCGTCCACCCTGATCTGAAAAATCCCAGAAAATGAGAGAAGATCAGAATGATAATCTGTTTTTTTTTCAACATTACTTCATTACTATCAAACATTGCTTTTATTGCATTCACTGTAGGATTATAAAATAGGTTGTTCACTCAAAACAAACAAAAAAAACACTGTAAAACTACTGGCATAACTAACTGTTATCAGCAGCTAACATGCTGCTGTCATTTTTGCACATCTCTGGTGTTGCTGCTATTTTTTTCACATATCCATTACTATAAAAGTGTTCAGAGCTGTATATTATTTATACTGTACAGTACAGTATTTTATCTGTTTATTTTCTTAACTCTGTAACTTACGCTGTTATTTTTAAACACAATTTTTAGGCCCATATTTTTTATGACCACTTTTACTGTAATCTTTTGCTGCTGCTGTAACACCACAATTTCCCCACTTTCGGACAATAAAGGGATTTTCCATTCTATTTTATTCTATTCTATAAATAGTTACATGAAGGCCAATTATTATTTTACTATATTTTTTAACCCTTCTACTCATTTTGATTATTAACCGTTGATTTCTGTAGCTTGTAACCTGTTTGGTGCAGTACATACTACTATCACATATTCAACACCTCTTTTTAGATCAGAGTCTGAGTCATTCCAAAGCAACTAAGGTAATATAGCATCTGGGCAAGAGGTATGCACCATAAATTGCCAGGGAAGTTTACTCAGCAAAAAAGGGTGATACGATATGATAGAAATGGTCTGAATGGAGCCAGGACATCTGCTTACATCCCCCCCTCTCATTTTCTCACTCTGTTCCTTTGCCTCTAGTTTGGCAGAAAGACATCGGTCAAAAAACCCTACTCCAGCAGCTTTCAGCGTTCTACAGAGTAAACTTCCATGCATACACAGATATAGGTCTTTGTGGACTTACAGACACATGTACAGTAAGCCAAGTCTTATTAAAGTTATGATGACTCTTGGCAATTCTTTATGCTCTTCAGCAGGAAATATTTGCAGGTAACATGAAAGAAAAGGAGATAATTGGACGGGAAGCAGATGGCCCACGATAAGGTGAGTCACTTCATACTTAATTATGATAAGATTATGACAACAAACTGTCTGTGTTCCCTCTGCCTGCATTTACCAAGCAAAAGATAAACTAAAAAAACTACCAGAAAACCAAAATTAGCACCAAGGAAGCTGTAGAGCCTTTAAACACCACTGCAGATTTGTTGTCTTTGTACAAGTAGCTAAAATATTCAGGATTATAAACAACTAATCATCTTTCAACGTGTTTCCACAACATATACATTAAATACATGCAGTTAGGAACTGACCAATGATGTTTAGCTTAAATAGCCAGACAGAAACTCAGAAATCCAATATTTGTATGAGCACTAAAGGCACCATACCAAGCACAACAGAATCACACATTCTGTAGTGTACAAACACATCACTGATTTTTATTTATTTTTTTATATATCAGGGAGGTGTTAAAAGAAGCACAAGGATGAACAACACTACTAGAGACATGAATAAGTCAATCTTTGAATCACTCTGGCTGAGAGAGTAAGATTTTCAGCAGATATCAGGAAAGTTGAAAAGACAACATAGGCTGCTATGTTACATCCTGCCCATTTATTCATTGTGTACTAATACTACTACTGTTTGCACCCTTTGGATCTCAGATGGAAAATGTTCAAGAATATACACCTGACTATGAGATTTTGTTAAAGCTAGCTGAGATTAAAGCTGTAGTTGCTAAAGTAATATAGTCTGCAGTTTAAAATGTCAACTCTATAATTGTCATTTTAATTCTAAAACAGTAACTGTAACATTTCAAGTCTTTACAGAAACCGGATTGCAAACCATTCAAAACTTAAAAGTGGAATCTAACAATTTGCACTTTTACATAAGACCAAGTTTCTTAGCGTGAATTTTATTCTGCATGATCTTTTAAGCTGTGTATTTTGATATACAGATTATGTATTTGATCATTTTCATTTCACTTTTATTTACTGAAAAGAAGTAAAATGATGCATGGTGATGAAGAGGGTGGCACTGCTGCCTTGCAGCAAGAAGGTTCTGGGTTCGATTCCTGGCCTCAGGACTTTCAGCATGGTGTTTGCATGTTCTCCCTGTGCATGCCTGGGTTCTCTCCGGGTACCCTAGCTTTCTCCCACAGTCCTAAAACATGACTGTTAGGTTAAGTTGCTTCTCTAAATTGTCCTTTGTGTGCGTGAATGGTTGTTTGTCGTGTTTGTCTACTGTATGTGTTGCCCTGCGATGGACTTGAACTGGTGACCTGTCCAGGGTGTACCCCGCCTCTCACCCCTTGACAGCTGGAGATAGGCACCAGCACCCCTCACGACCCCAGCAGGGATGAGGTGGGACAGAAAATGGGTGGATGGATGGAAGTAAAATTAATAATGAAGAATCTGCTTTTCCATCTTCAGGTCAAACTTTTTCACTACTTTTGTCTTTACAGAAATGCCATCTACAATATCACAAACTTTCTATTAAACTGCTGCAATTTAGATCTTGTCCTGTTGGTCCCTCAAATATCAAGTTTCGCAACATGTAATTTCTTCACCCTGATTTCACCCCTGTCTGACTTCTTGTTTGTTTTCCAGCTATTCTTCCCCTCCTGCTCTGCCTCCTGTTAGGATAAGGTAGTGACCTTGATCACAAAGAACCTCAAGCTCCATTTTATCAAAGCCTGACACACTTCCACTGGGACCCATTGTACAGACGGGGTCAGCTGCACAAAAAAGAACAGAAGGCAGATAGGCAAGAGAAAGAAGAGAAGGAGGCATGAAGAAAGAAACTTTTACACAAGCCAAATCCAGATTCAGCAGGTGGGGTTATAGAATCTGTCCTATTAGACAAGTTCATTTTATGTGCATATGCCCACAAAAAACTGCATGTGTGTGCGTGTGCATTCAGTGGAAGATGAGTATATCATATTACCCCCAGGGCAAATGACCAAGTGCTGAGTTGCATTGAGTTTCAGGGCTGACAGTCTATAGCAGTGGCTGAGTATAGAGTTTTATTGTGTTGGGACAGATCCACAGTCACCGGGGAGCAGAGAGGCTTCAATGGGAAGCTCCTGTATATCATTCCTAGATCTGACCACCAACAAAACAAACGAGCCACCAGGGAGAGCAACGCATGTCTGCAAGCATGCAACAGTGTTGAGTTAAGTCACCCTGGGACTAAAGGGGAGCACACAAGGGAATGCCAGTGATTTGACCACGACTGCTTGAGTTTGTCAAAAAAACAGCAGTTCATAAAAAACATTTGATGGCCATTTTAAAGCCCTTCAACTCATAAATCTAACAGTAGCTGCAAAGCTTTTGGTTTGTTAAGGAAAAAGTCGTTTAACACATACCTCCAAAATACACATTACAATGCATATTATATGAAACAGCATTGCATTAATATTTAGCCCTCTTAAATCTATGAATTCAGTAAACCTGCATTCATGTCAAGTGTTAAATATTTGTTAAAGATTACAGAATATTATCTCTGCTTATTCCCCTGATTTTTACCATTTCTACTATAAAACACAGTGGTATCTGAGAGAACAAATTAAATCTGCAAAAGACTTCAAACTGGGCAGATATTAATTTTCCAGTAGGATAACAAAGCTGTAGCTAGAACTGTAATAAAACAATTTCAATCCAAGCATATTAATGCTGTAACGGCCCAATTAAAATCCTAAATATGACTGAGAAACTGTGGCAAAATATGAAGCACAGCCTTTAACAAATGCTCTTCATCAGATGCATCATTAAGCTGATGTTTTGGGAAAGATCTTAATAAATCTAAACCCAGTAAAGACATTATGAAAAACCTGCAGCAATAACTGCAGCGAGTCGGTTCTCAAATAAAGTGATCCGAAGGACCAAAATAAAATGCATGCCACACTTTTCAGATACTGACCTGTAAAATAGAGGAAAATCATGTAGCTTTTATCTTTAACTTTTCCCACCAACATGTCTGTAAGGATGTCTATCACATAAATGTCCAACAAATAAATAAATGTCAGCATAAGGTCATAAAATGTTGAAAAGCTTGCAAGGTTTAAATACTTTATAAAGCATTGCAGGTAATACCACTATTGCCCTGATGTGAGGTGAACATGGAATAATATGCTTTAATCGTGGGCTCATCATCGGAATCATCAATTATTATTACAGAACGTCTTAATTTCTCATCAGTCAAAAATCATTAAGGCAGCTCAGTGGTTCCATCCAATATTATCTGATTCCTTTTCAACAATAATAAAGTGGATTAGCTGCTCTATGCTAAATGGATTACAATGCTAATCTGCACTATCACATTAACAAAAGCTAACAGATAATCACTCCCAGGCAGACTTTCTTTTGCCTCAGGGTGGAGTAAGCAACATATATATACTCAGGCATTGGTTGTACAGCTTGTCTGTCTGCTGAAAGTAACTGACTACTCAGAGCTTGCAGGGAGTTTAAAACAGTGAAAATATTTACATTTTTTTATTTAAAAAAAGTCTGTAAACATGAATCACTAAAATAAATACAAGATAACTGCTTTCACAAAGTAATGCTTCCCACAGGGACTAATTTGGACATGAAGTGCATCCCCTAGTGGTGTAGAGCAGTCCCTACAAGTAAAGTTAACAAATGAACAGAAGAGTGGGCTCTGCAGTAATAATCCATAAAAGAAGAAAGTTTTTGATTGCAGGTTTTCAAACCTGTTATTTTCCATGGATTCCATAGTCTTATTCATTTTTTTTTATGTTTTAATGTAGTATAGATTTGACAATAATACTACTCCAAGTTTGAAAATATATATATAATTCTTAATATTTTTAGCAGTGAAACAGAAATAAATAAATGCAAATGAAATGTATATCCTGCTTTCTTAAAAATACAAGCATTTTAAAGAGTCAAACTCTTCCCTTAATAGGACAAATGGCTAGCAGAAGGTGTGATGCAAACAGGGAATCCATTCTGGTGTGGAAACCATAGGGTTATCCCCATTCAAATTTCTACTGTTGGTGTATAGCATTTCCTTTCACTCTGCATGTAATCCATTTGGCAGGAGGAAAACATATTGCCTAGATTTGTGCCATTTGAATGGTTTCAAAAATGTGCCAAAATGCTAGGGGTAGATAGGAACACAGTCTGCTGACAGAGATGCTGTCCTATTGGAACCCTTTCTCCTGAAAATTGCTCTTTAAAATATGACCTATTGTTAAATATTTGAAAAAAAATTATACATTTGAGATTGAAACTTTGAAACTGAGTGAAATCCTATTTTCCCATATTCTATAGAATATTCAGAAAGAATTTTGGAACAAGTTTAGGTTTCCTTGTATTATTATTATTATTATATTAAATGAAAATTTCCTGCTAAATTTTCTAAAGAAAGGGTATCTGTTATGGTTATTTGACCTAAATCAAAGATCATAATGGGTGTTTAATAAAAAACTGTGCTTTTAATAATTCCAACTTATTGAGTTGGGCCCACATGCTGAGCTATAAATTAATAATTTATCAAATCAGCACAAGCTTAAAGGAGGAAGGTTCTGCAGATATAAAAAATATAAAAAATAGTTACGTCTAGCAATTACCAGAACCATCACCAGCTAGAAGACTGAGTTACAGAAGATTCCTCACCAAAAGCTGCAGACAAGTGTGAATGTTTCTGCAATAACATTGAGATTTACGGGTATGGATGGTTACTGGTATGAAAAGCAGAAATGTCCATTTTCCAACTTTTCAGCACAGAGTATTAACATAATTTGTATAAACTTGAAGCAGTTTTGTTTTCATACTTAGAATGCTGTATTAAAAAAAATGCCAAATATATCTGACAAGACTCAAGAAGTCATGATAAAAGAAATACTAAATTCCTGTCTGTCTCAAAACATTTGGCCACAGCTGTGAATAAAATCGTAATTATACTCCTAAGGGGGTCAGAGAGACCCATCAAGTAATGCTAGCGCTCGAAAGAGAAAACTAAAACGCTCCCTTTCATTGTAGCATGAGAGATATATAGCTTGTGACAGCCAAAACAACTTTAGAAGAATAAATGTTCAAAGTCGTAAACACAGAGTAATTGAGAAAATGTTGGAGCCTCTGATTGAGGCTGGTGATAGACGGTGCAGAACTCTGCCCTTGACTGCCATGTCATGGATTTTGAAGCAGTAAAAGGAAGACAGTCACACAGAGCTGCAGTCTGTCGAGCATTGCTCACATACTAACACGCCATAGCTGGAACACACACCATGACCAAAATATGGGTAAAGGAAGCCAGAATAAGCTGCTGACTAAAGTATCACTGGTTTGACAAACACGGAGAGGAGAGTGGGCTGGAGCAGAATGTCATCCAAAGTCATGGGGCATGCTGGGAAACTGGAATTTCACAATATTTATGTGAGAAACATCATTAATCCTCAGAAACAAAATCATGGGTAAAATTCAAGTTTAAAGACATTTCTATAGCTAAGAGGAATCAAGATTTTTTTCTAAAAGTAGTCATCTGTATCATAATTTACTATTACAGAATGTATTACAGAATACATTAACATAGTATGATCAAAAGCTTTGAAAGAGGTATAAACCACCATTATTACCTTAATTGCAACCAATTACCTTTAGGAGTCACAGAGAGTATCTTTCTACAACTATCCTAATATAATCTTTTTGAATTGCATTCAGAAGCCCTCACCCTAAACACATATTGCTCCCCTTTAAACATGGTGGTGGGAGTATTATGGTGTGGGAACGCTTTACTTCTGCAGGGCTTGGGGAACGGTTAGGTCATAGAATGTGGATGACAGGTAAAGAAAGTCTGTTTGAGGGTATAAAGGGCTATCAACTCTGGAGTTGAATCCATGCTGTTCTTCACAGATTTTTACCCATCAGAAAAGGTAGAATTTCCTTCCACTTCAGAATCAAACAATATTTTATGCTGTGAATGCTGTAAACATGTACAAGTTCAAGGGTTGTAAAAAGAAATTAGACCTACACTGTACATCAACGTTTCTTGTGCTTTTGTTTTTAAGGTCACAAGTCTCAACTCATTCAAGATATCAAACTTTTCAGTAAGCAAACACTGTAGCCACATGCCAAAAGACTATGTAACCCAACCTGTCACACATGGTCAGGTTTCCATCCTCTTTCAACAGCCAAAGCAAAACACCAGCGAGTCAATCATGCAGGGCAAGACATGCATTAAAAGCTTAGAGAGAGACACAGCCAGATTTGCAGAGACAATGGAGAAGAACATTTACTGTAAGAAAGAGGGTAGAAAAGAAACAAAATGTCAGGAAATATTGCCAATATGTCTTTTCACACATTGTCTTTCCAGAGACAGCATTATGATGGTGCCTGTCTGTTTTCCCAAATCTGTTCAGCTCACTGAAACATATGGTATGGTGAAGGGAAGGGGTGTACAAAGCTGACTGGCTTCATCTGCTAATGCCAATCAATGACAGCACAAATTCTTCTCCTTTATTAGCACCTTGTCTCCATACAAGATGTACTGATGCACTATGTGTATGCATGCATTTGTGTGTGTGGAGGAAGGGGGGTTTACAGATGGTTTGACATTAATCTATGGGTATTAATGAGGACATTGCACACTAACGCTGGGTGCCACGCTAGTGTAACACTGCTCATGTAACTGATCACATTTCATTCTCTATTCACTGCCAAGAGTATAATTGATAATCTCAAGTTTTTACTCTCAGAAAAATATGAAGAAAGCACCAAATCTGTTCACTTTCTGAAACAAGCACTCAGTGTGACACATGGATGAGTAATTTCAGGGTTATGTCTCCACCTACATTGTCTCTCGGCATAATATTTCACATTTAATGAGTAGCCTTTATCCTGGAGCTATCCAAAAAGGCCCAACACTGAGTCGGTGCTTCACTGCTTTCCATTTTAGGAGTTAAATATTCATTCAGCTCATTAAATGTACTTTTAAGATCACCCTTCTTTCCTTCCTCCTTCCCTTTTGACTCAACCCCAAGCCTATCTCTCTCTGTAGGAGGGTGAGTGAGCAAAGAAAAATAAAATAGAACACCCCACAGAGTGGAACTGAACTCATTCTATGCCTTAATTCTCAATCCTTTGTTTTATGTTTGCAATTAGGCATATCTGCTACACAGCAGGATTTTAATTAACGTCTTTCTCCTGATGCGTGCACTATGAGGGAAGGTGCTTTGTTGGTGCAAATCAAGAAAATGTCATTGTTAGCAGGGAACCACAGAGATTCATACTGTCACTTCCTCTAAGCTCTGTAGGAATACTACGTCCTCAATGTCCTGCCTGTTGAGTTTCACTAAAGAAACTTGTTTTTTTTTTTTTAAGCAAAATGCAGGATAGAAAAAAAAAAAAACTTTATTACATTGAAAAAATTACATATCCATTACAAATGTTTATATATCTGCTATTTGTGAATGACGTGGGTCTATTGGCTTAATCAGGTCGTGATCTACAGCTCTCACTGAAGCAGTTCGCAGCGACTGTGAAGCTGCCAGGACGAGGATCAGTACCTCCAAATCCGAGATCATGGTCTTGAGCAGGCATCCCCAAAGTCGGTCCTCGAGGGCCGCTGTCCTGCAGGTTTTAGAGGTTTCCCTGCTCCAACACAGCTGATTTTAATTGAAAGCTGATTAACAGGCTGTTGCTCAACTTCAGTCATCATAATTGGCTGTGCTAAAGCAGGGAAACCTCTAAAACCTGCAGGACAGCGGCCCTTGAGTACTGACTTTGGGGATGCCTGGTCTTGAGCATGAAAAGGGTAGAGTTCCTTTGGAGTTGGAGAGCATGTAATACCCATAGGTATTATGGGTATTACAGGAGTTTAAGTATTTTTAGGTCTTGTTCACAATTGAGGGTAGATGGAGCTGGAGATCGACGGGCGGATTGATGTGCCGTCTGTTGTCAAGTGGGCACGGTACCCGTCTGTTGTGAAGTGGGCACGGTACCCGTCTATTGTGGTGAAGAGATCACTGAACCAAAAGGCAAAGCTCTCAATTTAATGGTTGATCTATGTTCGTACTCTCATCTATGGTCATGAGCTTCAAGTAATGACCGAAAGATCCCGGGATACAAGAGGCAAAAATTTGTTTTCTCCATAGTGTGTCTGGGCTCTCCCTTAGAGATAGGGTGAGGAGCTCATCATCCAGGGAGGACTCAGGGTAGAGCCCCTGCTCCTCCACGTCGAGAGGAGCCGGTTGAGGTGGGTCGGGCACGTTCCACTGGGAGGAGACCCAGGACACGCTGGGGAGATGTTTCTCAGCTGGCCTGGGAACACCTTGAGATTCCCCCGGAGGAGCTGGCCCAAGTGGCTGGGGAGAGGGATATTTGGGCCTCCCTGCTAACCCAACTCCGGATAAGCATAAGAACATGGATTGATGTGTGTGCATATTACACACATATATATATATATATATATACATATATATATATATTGCAGCAAATGTCAAAATGATGGTATTCAAACCTCTAGCCTGTATCAAGGCCTCGATATATTTACCCCTGCTACACCACCAAGTCCGGTTGCTTCTTTTTAGACAGTGAGTTTTGATCCAAAATCGTTAGGTCTCTACCCACGATTTGAGCAGAGTTTAAACATTATAATAAAGAAAATTACAGAAAAAGATTTACAAGATGTTGTGGAAGGTGGGTTTCTTAAATTACTCCTCACAGCTTGACAGCTTTTAAAAAAGATTTAATAGTCAGATAGGGAAATATCCCAAAGTCATGATATGATGTAAACATGTCAAACAATTTAATCAAAACTTAGTTTAACTAAGCATTCAATTCAGGGTGTCCTCTCTTATGCGGCCATCTTTTTTAATTTTTCAAATTTCTTTTAAATATTTGCTTACAATTTTTGGACTGGGTGATTCTGACATTTAAGTTAGACAAAAGTTCTCTTTTATCATCATCTTATTTCTTAAAGCTACAGTTCAAACATCAATTTAATAAGGCATCTACACTTTTGAGAGTCACTGTAAATGTACTAATTCTGTAAGCATCTATTACAGGTACGACTCATGTGATCTGACATTATGTTAAACAACAGCGGGATTGGACCCCTGGCTCAGAGATTGACCATTGTGGTATTAAAGGTGTGCTGCATGGTAGCCTGCAGCTACAGACAACCTACTAATCAAATCTTATCCCCTGCTGAGAGATAAGCAGAAAAAAGATCGAGGAAAGGAGAAGAGAAGGACAAGAATTTTATTGTGAGAGATGATGGTGTTGATCGTGAAAGGGGACAAGTGTCTGGAGGCATCTTGGCTCATTCCTCCCCCCGTTCTGCTTTCTTTCTTCAATCTCCCCTATGGCTCTAAAGGATGAGTGACAGGTCTCCCTGCTATCATTGCTGTTGCTGCTGATCTGCCTTAAAGCGGTGTGACCAAGTGGGGGGGGCACACAGCCTAACTTTTGTTATTCATTTCAGTCCCCTTGCTCGTTTTCCCTGTTGCACCAACTTCAGATGTTTGAGTTTGTCTGAAATAGCTATAGGCTTAAAGCCAATTCAATCTGCAGAACACTTCTGACCTTTGGACTGCAAGCTGTCAGCTCTGTCGCCATCACTGACTTTTCAATGTTTCGCTATGAGAGCTACCTTTCTTTATTTTGTTATATCCCCAAGATGTCTTCCCTTTTTCTATCTTAAATACACATTTTTTTCTATTAATCTCTTTAGTGTGCACACATATTCATATCTAAATTCTTTCTAAATCTCTTCTGACATTTTTTTAAATGATTTCTGAAAGACCTGTTGGTACTATATGTGGTATAAACCAAATTCTCTATGCCGTTGTCAGAAGGTACTCCGTCTTCTGTTTTATTCCCCTTCCATTCACCTTTTTATTTCTCAAAGTGCTGCTTTATATTTCAGTCCATTGATTTTTCATTTTTTGTAATCCTCCCTTGTCACATACAGTACTCCGATATTTTCTTTCTGTACCATCTCATTAGAGCCACAAGACAGCATCCAAGGCGACGAATAAAGAGCTTCTGACAGAGCCTTGTTATTTTTGACAAACATCTTACCTAACGGAGAAAAAAAAAACAATTCACACATTTCTCCAGCAGATTATTTTTATAACTTTTGCTTTGCCATCCCTATATTTTTACAGTGATAAAAGTTTCTGTTTTACCCACATAGGAAGCAGCAGCATCATTTGATGGAATACCACCACCTGTGTCAGTGCAGTAACCTGGTCACAGAGCTACATGGTGGAGGGTACCCCATTATATTTAGTGACCAGTGGTGTTATGCACCACAATCTGATGGAGTCAACATGCCCACAAGTGCAGGAAGGGCATGAAATTAGGCAATCACATCAAGCTTTTCAAGGTACACAGCAAGAAGCTGATTTTAAGCAATTGAGCAAGTACATCAAGCAGATCAGTGGGGTTTCAGTAGGTACAGGAGGCAAGAACGCACACACCTTAGATATCAATATATTACAATCCTGACTCAGCAAATCAGAAATTTTTGACAGAAACATTTTTTAAATATTGTGTAAAAAAAACAAAGACTAACGCTAAATAAATACCACTAAACAGCGATTTTCAGTTAGAGTTTAACATGCTACAGCCAAAGGACAGTGAGCTTTCATAATAAGGACAAACAGTGTTCAAAGAGGGGATTATATATCTCAGACAATATTTTTTAATGCTTGTCTTACAAAATTAAATATAAAGCTTAATTAGTGTCTTTACTTCACACTAAAGGCCAAATCAAATTAGGTTTATTTCTATATGGCCAAGAACATTTTTTTTTCTTTTCTCTAAAGGCTTGTTGTGTTATCGGTATAGAAGGAAAAATATGGAGCAAGAATTTTTCTCTCAACCCTGGGTCGGGCATTGACTCCATCATTGTATATGGAAATAAAACCCCGACTTTAACCTGAGAAACGCGATTTGAGCCACAAGTATAGCTTGAAGATGGGATGAAACATTAATTCAAATTGCTTTCTTGTCATTAATTATCATCTATGCCAGAGCATTGAGATATTCAGATACAGTTTTAAAAATAAAACTTTTTTTTATTACATCCGGGTCTGTTTTTTTTACTATACCAAAGCCGGTATTGTGTCATCACTCCGTGAGATTAGCTACCTAATATAGCGGATATGCAAACCAATAGCAAAGAAAATACTTAGTAATCTTTGCAAATTGAACATATTTAAATGGAAGATGAACAGGTCCGGTAAATGCCACTCCATATGTTCCGGCCTGATGTTCCGTTGGGTGAAAATTTTTAGGCTTTTTTAAGGTTTTTTCTGAGCACGCTAACAAAATCAGCAGTTAAATTAGATTATGTAAGGTACTGTTGAGAGTATATGGCTGCAACTAAAGATAGTTGTGGATATCGATTAATCTGTTGATAAGTTTTACGACTAATAATCGGATAGCTAAAGGTTCCTTAAAGAAGATGTTTTACTAAATTAAACCAGGTGAAACTAAAACTTTTCCACTTGAGGAGTTCAGGATAGAGTTTTTGTTCCATCTTAAAAACAAAATGTTTATATATTTTAAAAAATTTTATATAATTATTGCTCTCATTGGGTTGTTCTGTCAGATAAAGGCATATTTTATAGTCTCAATACTTCATCTAATCTCCATCTAAACTCCATCTGTTGACTAAAGTAACTACTATGGAATGTCCACCGATGCATTTGAGCTGAGGGTGAGTGGCTGGGCATGAAAAGATCCCGCTGTAGAGCCTTCAACTCGTAAAATAAAAATATGTCACCATTTAGATATCAGTATTTGTAGGACCACCACTGATAAATCCTCCTCCTAAACTGATATAACATGGAATATTATTATATTTATTTGGTGTGATTATTAAATTAAATTACAATTCTTTCGCAATTTTCCAAACAACATTTGAAATTCTCTAAATACTAAAGAATTATATGTTGATACAGCTGCTAAAACCTAGGCAGACTCACAATTTTTGCTACGAAGTAAATTTATCTAAATCAATGCTAAATCTTTATACTAAATATGTTTTTCGAGATAACTAGTGAAAACTTGCTCTTTTTCCTAAAATGTCAGAAAACTGCTTCCTAAATCCATGCCCAATTCCCTCGTCCAACTGGCAGGCAGGCTGTGGACGCAGAATGCAGAGAGCATATGTGCAGGAAGTCATATTTGGGAAGACTGTGTTGCACAAGCACATAAGGTAAAAAATATTTTGTCTAGTATCCATGCTGGTGTCATTTATATGCATAAATGCATCAAAGGTTAATTTAAAAAGGTCCAAAAGACATTAAAAACCATTTTTAGTCACTTCAGTCTTTCCTCTTTAAATGTCAATCACCAATTTACCTAAGCCTCTGATGTAATAAGTGTAGGATGTGTTCATTGAAAAATCTCTGGATCAATATTCCACAAACAGGGTATATAGCTCTCTAAGGGAAGCTTGGATGAATATAAGCTCTTCAGGTAGGAGTCTATTGAAAGACTTTGATCACACTCATTAGATCGCTTCCAAACACCCCCACTGTGACCTTTAACCATCTCTATGCAAGGTGTAGAGTATACTGCACTCCACTAGACCATCGGCTTCCATAAAAATCAATCAGCAGCATGTCCAAGCTGGGTAGTGAAGAAGAGAAATGTCTACAAAATGTCTGGGCCTGATAATGATCTAATGACAGCCTCTGATCAACGTAGCCAAGGTGAAGAAAGGACTCAGAACTTTCTTTGTATTGTACCTAGACTGCCTTATTTTACCTTTATTAGCCTTTACCTTTGCATTTTTTTCTCAAGTCAATACTCATTTTCAGCTTATTTACCAGATAAACAACAGAGCAGCTCATTAACGAAGACAATTATCGGCTTCTGAGAATGCTTCATTTTCTACCTGATCTGATAGAAATGTGAAAAACAGGCAGAGTTTAAAAAGTAAGATGACACAAAAGGTTTCTGTGTGTGCATCAGTGAGGGAGCAGGTGTGTGAATAATAGATGGGGGAGCCAGACGACGTCTGAGAGCAGACATAACTCTGGATCCCCTTACCAAACGCTGCCATCAAAAAGGCTCAGCAGACATCCAAACTACTTTCCCACACTCTCCCACACATGCACTCACTTATGTTAAAACACTGCATACATAAAATGTCATATGCACACAAACCATTACTTTGTGCAATTCTGTTTTCTATTTTATAAAACAACACACCCACTCTGTAAGTTGGGTATGATCAAAGAGTTAGGTAATATTTTTTTACATTTTTTTTAGAGAATGTGTATACAATATTTTGTTTCGATAAAAGATTGCATTTTGCTTGCAGAGGAATGATGGACAAAAATCAAATTAGAAGACATGCACATCCTAAATCTTTGGATCACTGACTCCAGCTGTAGACCGCACGCACACAGGAATTCATAAATTATCAATGGACTTACTTCTTAGAGCTGTGTGTGTTTGTGTGTTCCAATGTGTATGAAAAACATTCATTGCCTACCCTTCAGTTTTATGTTGTGGTGATTTATGAGGTACCTTCGCAGGTTTCTAATTAAATATGGAAGCACCTCAGAAGCAATCCTTCAGAGATAAGCAGGTGCAAATCTCTCCCATCCCTCCATACGCTCTGCCCAGTTGTGTATATGTCCATTTTGAAAGTTCCTTTCTTTTGTCAAAGGGTGCTTCCCTTATGCCGTTCATCTCTTTTCTTTGCCTTTATTCATTTACCAAACAGACTGGCACAATCGCTCTGTTATACCTTCTTTGCTGCTCAAGTGAAAAATTGCATTGCTGGTCTTACATGGAGAGGGGGAGACAGAGAGGCACAGAGAAATTGAAAAACAAGGCGAGGGGAAGGGGTCGCTGGGAGTAAGGAATACTGTTGCCTTAAACCTTTGAGGCATGTTGATTTAACTGCTGCTAAAAGTAATATATGGTGGAAATAACCTATTGTTAAAATGAGGAAGCAAAAATAAAAGCCAATTATGACTGAAAGTCTCTTGGATTCCCTCCAAGATGTTTCAGTCATTTGGATGGACTTTTATCTCTGAAAACGCGACTCTACCAGCATACTCTGCATTCAGCTCCTTTTTCTCATGTTGTTCTTTAACTTGTAATATATGCTTTAATTAAAAAAAAGACCTAATATTATATTCTTTCACAACAATAGAAGAAAAACTATGTTAATCCAAGCCATTCCCCTAAAACATCCAAAGAAATGTCTAATTGTTCACCTTTGCAAAGACTAAGACAGACATGCATTGCCTTGCAAAAGTACCTGTAAACCAGGGATCTTTTACCAGAACCTTTAAAACATTCAGACTACAAAATTGAATGCATTTTATGTGATAGACTAACACATAAACCACAACTGATGTGTAAAGACAGGATCTCTGCAGCCTTTATAAATGAAAGCTAAAAACTGTGCCGTGCTTTCTTCAGTCCCACTATAACCTTAACCCTGACGTTTCGCATGCATTCTTAGATCTTCATGATGCTGGTAACCTTGTAAAAAAACTAAACAATAAAACAAAGCATCTTTCATTTATTAATTGCAACAAAGAGACTTGTTATGTACTGTATATTAGTTGCAGTTGATCTAAGTAAAGAGGTATCAGAGTCCAACCTTTATTTTCTTGGTTAACCATTTTAATTTATTTTTCAAAAATATTAGGTGTTGAAATTGGTGCTAAATTGTCTTGTGTCTTGCTAGTTTCATAAAATTGAGAGTAACAAAATAAAACACCTACAGTTGAGCCTAATATTTAAATGATCATACTGTTTATTGTACAGTAGAAGCAACAAACTGAAAACCACCCATTTCTTAGAAAATACTAAATGAATCTATATGAACAACTGTATATTAAGGTGGCATTAAACTAACCAAAGGTGAACCCTTTCTGTCCTCCTGTCACTGGATTATAAAAATAATTCTGATGTTCAACCATCCATTTTATGATCTTGATTAAGAACTATAATGATCAAAAATAGACCTTAGAGTGATTGCTCTCATAACCTCCTTAGTACAATGACTTCAGCAAACTAGTAATGTATAAAATAAACTGTCTAGAAAGAGATACTGGAGGATCAAAAGGAAGAACATATACATTGCATGTACCAAAGAGTGACAGTTCCCCTAAGTCACATGTTTTATTTTACACTTTCCATATCTTTCCTACTCCAATAACCCACCAGAGGCTAACACTTTTATCATAACATATAAAACATTTTTATTTCTGTCTGCCTATATGGAGACCCTTTCCTTGCATAAAAGTATAAATGCAGCCGTAGAGTCTTTCCAGCATTTTTAAAGCCATTACTGATGTTTATAGCTAAGAGTTTGCTTAGATGTGTCATTAATCTAATATTTTGTTGACTATAAAACAAAGTAAATAAATGAATATATGTTAGAGAAATCCAAACAGACAATCTTGTTCTCGTAATCCTTTTCAAACACGCTTCCTCCTTTATTCCAATGAAGACATCCTGATATCAGCTCCCTTTCACTGCCTCTGTGGGAGCTTCTCCAAAATTAGCTCTGATTTATCAAGGGAGCACATTAGAGTTTCACGCCCATGCATTATGCGATAGCATAAAAGCAGGGTATTCTGCTTGATAATGGAGGCTTCACAGTGGGAGTCAAATAACTTCATCGAATAAATAAATTAGGGTGTTGTTTCAGGATGGTTGGTTATCACTAAGACAATGGGTGCTGATAAAAAACACGCTTGGTTCTTAAAAGACTGAGAGTTAACATTGCAAATATATTTGTCCTGTGAGGCACACAAAATGGAAACAAACAAATTAGGCACTCAACCATAAGACATAATGAAAATATACAGCAAATGTGTGATTCAGGTTGATAGATGAATGAAACCAAGACGTTGTTGGGGTTAACCACAATGGACGTTTGTGTCTGCATGGTTTCCTTTGGATAAATTTAAATGTGCAATAATGTATTATGTTTTACAGGAAGAACTAAAAATCATTGATGTGAGTAACTAAAGGTATGTTTTTCAGATGGAATATGGTGTGATGTAACACCTTATTCGACATATGTCTTCTCCAGTCTCTTGTGTACAAGCCAGGCCGGCTGTGCGTGCATTTATACTCATAAGAGTAGAGTTCCCTGCTTATCAAATGCCATTGAGAGAGTAGCATAGGAGCAAAATGGCAGTGTGCGTGTCACATTTACTCATAAATCTCTGTTTATTCAGCCACCTGAAACCAGAAAGAGTGAAGAAGAACTGCAAACTTATAGACGTGACAATGACAAGGAGCGTACCAATCAGAGAATAGCCAGTCATGCCAAGAGACCAATGGTAGCTCTGGAGGAGCTGCAGAAGCCAACAACTCAGTTGGGAGAACTCCACTGGAAAACCAGATATTCAGGAACAAAGTCTTCAACAGAAAACTGTAATGAATCCAGATTTCCAAATTACAGAAAATATTTTTTAAGAAGCAGCTCTTGTCAGATGAAGCCAACATCAAACTTCTGACCTTCCTTTATGTAGTTGAAAGTTTCATCCAGTATTCACCGCAGCCAAAGTGGCGGTGGTGTAGCTTCTTAAAAAATATCACTTCCTTTTTCTCCAACAATTATGTTCTAGTTTAAATTCATCCCATAAACTCATTGAAAAATACATTCACATTAGTGGTATAGATATGAAAAAGTGTAAAGAAAAAAAAAAAGAAACCTTCAGAGGCAAGGACAGATTGGTAACACTCCTAAAACATACAATAAACAGTCATTCACTGAACATTCTGTTAAATGACTCATCTCTATATTCTGTCTTACTCTTCAGCATTAATTCCTTTCCTGTCCAACTATCATGCCCTTTCAAGATGTGGCATACCCAAGTATGACACGAAAAGAGACGTGGCTGTGACACTAAAGCAAGCGTGAATGACGGAGGGAAAAAAACTGAGACAAAGAAAAGAAACAGAGAGGAACTGAGACACATCACCTGCAAAATGTTAGATAAAGATGGCTGTAAGCTGCACTAAAACTTGAAAGCAGATAAAAGTTAATTCTTTCCCAGGGAGAGACAGCGTGAGAGAGGAATCTAAGAGGATATTTGCTGAATGGGACCTGTCAGCTTGCATTGCACAGAAATCCTCTTATGCCTCAAAATTTCAATTAGGTTGGGAAGCGATTCGGTGTGGTGCGCTTCTCTCATTTTGCACAGGAAGTACAAGGTGCACAAGGTAGGATTTGTCACAGTGGAGACAGGTCTCCTCCACCTACATTATGATTCAAAGGACAAATGCAAGCAAACGTGCACATACAGACACAGACTAGAAGAGCTCCCCCTCCAAATGCCAAAACCATTTCAAGTGACAACATTGGTACACTTGATACTACTTCAGTGTTCAGTGAGCAGTGTTGCAATTGAGTTTGTTCCACTGAGTAGGGTCTGAAATTTCAACTCCACAGGTTTGTGTCTCTCTTCTGTCACCTGTATGACAGCCACAATAACACTATGAGCCAACCAATTTCAAACAATAGGGACTTCAGGTAATTACATACTGAGAGTAACAGTCAAATTTCATGCTTTGCTTTTGTTTAATTCTCATCTCGGTATTTCACTTTCATCTCACCCAGTGTGTTACTTTCTCCCTTTAAAGTCATCCAAAATCTTTAACTTCTTATGAAGAACATAACATTTATCACTTGATTGAAGGCCATTTTACTATTTTTACTGTGACCTAATAAAAAGTTAACCTAAAACATATTCCATGGATTTTTATTTTACAGGATAGAAAATGTCCATGAACTCAAGAAGAATCACAAAGTTAACCTGGATAGTTTAAATGCTTTGGTGTAAGCAGTAAAACTATCTAAATCAAGAAACCAAAAAGGTTTTAAGCTAAAAAAAATAAATAATAATAAATATATAAAATACCCTTTGACAGTTTTAACCTTGCTATGAAAATATGTTTCACAGAGGACTTCTCTGGCAATAATAATCATATTATATAATTACCTGGCAATAAAATCCAATAAAATGAAATTATTACTTTCATAATAATGTTAAAGTAATAGGCGGATTATGATATAAGCAGAGCAGTCAATCAGTAAATTAATATAAACTTAGCAGTATAAAGAGCTGAAAGCTGTTTTATGCTCTTGTCCCAAAGTAATAGGCTTAAGAAGTGTGTTTCAAAGATTGCAGGATAGATTAGGCAATCTAATTTTAATTGCTTAATCAGGGAAAAACAAATGTGTATTATCTTTTCAAAAAACTGATATACCATCCAAAAAAGAATTAACAACAAGCTCTAAGGTATCAACAAACAAGACAAATGCAGATACCGAACAGTGGCAAAATAGCCTTTATTAATATTTCGTGAGATTATATAAAACCTCTGGATAATTACTGATTGTAGAAAAGTTTCAGTTTTTAGTCATTCATCTAAAATGATATAAAAAATTTTGTTTTTTTTTTTTTCCCTTTGGATTGAAGAACAAGGCAGGTTGTTTGCCTTGAAAGGTAGAAAAAAAAAGTCAAGAAAGTTATAATGCCAACTCTGATTCAGAAATATGGTTAAATACCCCAACCACAAAAAAATAACAAACAAACAAATGGAAATTGTTGATTTACCTTTCTTCTGTTCTTCATAAGATAGATTCAAATCTGTATCTTTTCCAGATCTTTATAAATGCTCTAACAGAAACATGCCATTTGACTCGTAACTTCGATTGATATTTAGTATGTTTTATAAATAACTTCTTAAAAAGGTTTATATTTTATTTACATCTGTAGTGACTATTTAATCTTGTTCTCACTTTTTCTGACTATGCTTTCAATTGAACTTGTGTTTCTTGACCAGAGTTCCCTTGAAAAGAGATGCTGTATCTCTATAGGACCTCTGGGGTTAAATAAAGCCTTAGTTGTTACAATTGTTTTAGACTCAGAAAGAAGGCTGGTAAATAGGTGTTATAAATTCCACGAGAAAAAAAAAAAAAAACACAGCAGCGAGTTGATATCAGATAGTAAGAAAGTAATTTAGTGTAGAATGACACCATCAGGGTCATACCAAAAACTATTCTCACAAGAATGCACAAATGTCCATATTGGAATATCTTCTCTACATAGAAGCCAGCAATGTTTTTTCTCAGCTATTTGACAATTCAGAAAACTTAAATAAGTTCATACTTCACATTCTTGGTTTTCCTTGTATAGTCTGTTGTAAGGTAGGTGGATCAAATCACTATTCAAGTTAAATAAGCTTGCCAATTTATCTCTGTAGATTCGGTATCCATCCTCCTTTATCTTTAAATGGTTCCTTCTTTGCATGCATGTCCTCTCTTCTTTTTTCTTCCCCTAAACTTTATTTTGTCATTCTGTTCTTTCACCTTTCCCTCTCTTTCTCTATTCCCAGCATCCCAGCTGGCTTTCATCTTCTCCAGGTTAGATTACTGTAAAGCACTGTCTGTCTGCCAGCATTCCTGAAAGCTTTTCATCTCTGCTCTGATTCATCTAGGGAGACAGAGGGAGAATGGAGGAGAGGTTGAGGGGAATGGAGAGTGAGAGCATTGCAGAGGATGCTTTTGGAGACAGAGGGACATCGACATGTGGGGGGAAACGGCAGAGTTGTGTAGTGCTATGGATTTCAGAGCCTTTAGTGGTTAACCTGCACTGCAATGGGCTGATGGGAAATTTCCCAGTTGGTCTCTTGGCTGTCTGAAATGCCCACGCAGAGCTGAGAGCACGCCTCACTGGGGATGTACAAATATGCTCACATGGACACATGCTGGCTGAAGAAACACAAAAATAACATCTACACACAAATACACAAAACTATGTAAACTGAAGCATAAACAAGAAAGTAGGGAAACTTTTAGAGTAATCTAATAACAGCATTTTAAAAATAAAAATATAGAATTCTGTAATTTATAGAGACCCCAGCATATTTGAAGTTCAATATTTAAATCCTATCATTTTATTCTTTTAATTTTGAAAGTCAGTGGCACCAGAAACATAAAAAAGCTGAGATGTGTGTATGGTGTAAAAGAGTCAGCCAGGCAACGCAGATCTCCACAAAGCACTCTGAAAACTACTCAGCCTTGAGAGAAAGAAAGCAAAACATGCAAATGCAACAGAAGATATGCCCCAGTGTGTGTACACATTTGTGTTTCTGCCCACATACATGCATTGACAGCTTACAAACAGCAGAACAGGTTTAATTACTGGAGCCCTGCAGCTCATTATTGCTCTGTTGCAATGCATGTTTTTGGTGCATCTACACTGCATGTTGTTGTGTATGAATGTAAGTGAAAACTGCTGTGGAAATGAGGGGACTGTGTAAGTGGGTGAGATACAATAAATGCCTTTACAGCAGTGATCGTTATTGACAAGGTTTGGTTACCAAGACAACCATCTACAGCCTTGTATGCGCATACCAATTTTACTTCATCTGATTGATGAATTAAAGCAACCCCACTTAATAATGTAATCCATTATCATATGCTATGGATGTCCATTTTCAATTCAACTCAAATGTACAAATAAGCAGTTTGTCTGTTACAAGTTTACATCCGTGATATGGATAGCAGTGTATAGACTGTCAATGCAAAATTAAGTGGAAGGAACAACTCATCAGTCTGTCAGGGTTCGGTGGAAGTTGGTTGAGGACCAAAATGCAGAGGCAGAGATGAGTATTTGCTGATTTAATGGCAAACAGAAACAAAATCCGAGAACAGAATGAGAAACAAAATCCGAGAACAGAATGCACAAAACCAAAAACCAGGAGAGGTCTGGGGAAAACACACACACAGGAGCCAAGTAACAATGAGAAACCAGAAAAGAGTAACTGAACAGGAAGTGAATATATG
This sequence comes from Cyprinodon variegatus, assembly GCF_000732505.1. Lineage (NCBI taxonomy): Eukaryota > Metazoa > Chordata > Actinopteri > Cyprinodontiformes > Cyprinodontidae > Cyprinodon > Cyprinodon variegatus. The sequence continues at coordinate 19,273 of NW_015151005.1, read as the reverse complement.
AGAGTTTCTGTGTCTCATCTAACTAGCTGATAGGGAGCAGGTGTAACAGAAGTAACTAGAAGGAGCTAAGGGAAAAGAGACTGTCACAAGTGGGCAAAAGACAGTAACTAAAAATTACAATACTGCTTAAATATAACACAAAATAGAAAAGAAACCAATGAACAACAAATCACAGAATAACATAAATCAAAGTGGAACTCAATGAGACGTCCACATATGGCACGATCATGACACAGTCATTCTATTTAAAGAAAATGATTCATGCTAGTTTGGGATCACATATGTTCAGCAGTGCTTTTTGTATGCAAGGCATGTTTATAACTGTTTTCAGATGACCCAAGATGCATCTGCTGTTAGAACATTGTATCAGTTCTCCAGAGTCCTGCTGATGACCTGATTATTTGATCCAGGTGTGTTGAAGCACAGACTCATCTAAAGGGTGCAGGATGATGGACCGGGAAGCCTGGGCAACAACAACCTTTACAATGAATCAGTTGAACAATTGAAAGTTTATTTATTGAAACAGTTTATTTTTTCTGTGGGTATTACCCAGTACACACTTGTTTCTGTACTGTACTTAGATTACAAGAATAGCTGTTTTTTTTTTTGTTTATTAACCAGCAACCTCACAGTTTCCACGGAAGGGAAGCATTTCAGTTGCTGCATTTTCTTTTTCAGAAAAATGAAAGAAAAAGTATGCTGTAATATAATGAAAGTTTTAAGGCAAGCCCAACAAAGTTTGAATAAAGCTGCACAATATATCTAACTAATATGTCCAGCAAGAGAATCACAATCATATATCTTATAACATGGCCCAGCTGCCTTACATACTTCTGTCCCCTTAAAAGTGATAGAACCCAAAGCTCCATATTGTTAAAATCAAGCGTATCACCTTTTCTTAGACTTTGCAGATACTACAATTAACTAAAATGTTTTATTGCTGGAAAAAGTGGTCAACCATAATTATATTGTTTGGTTTTTTTTCTTCTAAATAGGATCACCTATTGGACCCTTGACAAAAAAAACAAGACTCTTATGTAGAAGTTCTTTGGATGTTCTGTGCCTCAGTTGACTTTATCGCATTTAAATAACTTAAATACCCCTTTGTAAAAAGGTATGTAGTATTCTGTTTTCACACAAGATGGAATCCCATTGATTTACCCTTTGAGTAACTATCTCCTCAGCCAAGTTATTTCACTGTCAATTATTGTTTTAACAAGGACAGGATTTTGATTAATAACTCATATAGATTTTACCGCGTTAACAATTGATGCAAGTACTTTAATTTTTTGTGATATATTAGTCAGTTATTTGGGATTATTTAGTTTCTCCTCTCAGACACTGTTGCCATATTTTTTGCACACTCAACATAAAAAAGCATTGTAAAAGTAAAAAGTTCAACCTAGGTGAGTTTATAAAACAAGGTTTGCATTATGCAGCATGTAAAGTTTTGCTTCTTGTTGTCTTTAGCATGTTTACAGATTCCTTCAGGTGGCATGGAAGAGCATAATTGTACCATAGAGAAGTGAGTCTAAAACTAAATTGTTGTTCAAACTCACATGTTGAGACACACATACAACAATGCTCTGACATGACCTGACAGGGAGAAAGATGACAATTTCATCAGTATGTGTATTACTGGCCGACCCAGACGGCACAATAGATATTTATGAAAGAAGCTGATTGGTTGAGAGCTTCCAAGATTTTGGGTAAAGGCATAAAGCAGTTTGTCGCCGTTGAAGATTCTTTGAGATGTGTTTGTGATTAAGGACAGTTGTTAATAAAAGTATCTCATCACAAGTGACACAAGAGAAGACCGGTGTTGAATACTTTCCCTTTTGAATTAATGTCTCTCCACAACGGTCACATCGTCACCTAAAAATACGGGGTCCAACCTCCATGATGGGGTACAGTAATGATGAAGTACTATGAACTATTAGGGGCCTCCCTGCATGTGATATTTATAGACCTGTCACTCTTATGGCTCTACTCACAGCTCCCACACCCTTTAATCTTAACTGCTGTCATCTACTGTCACTGCCTTATGTCTGTGGCCTTGGCTAACTGCCAGCTGACACACAGGCTGTGTGTCTGAGTGTGCGCTGATACTTGAGAGGATGCAATAATTGTCTGGTACCGCAGGAAAATATCAGTCAAATGAAGAGTAGTGACAGATTATTATTATTTTTTTATTATCATAATAGTAATTATCTCCAAAATATATGTTTAGACAAAAACATTAAGGTTAAATTACTGCCTATTGAATATAATCCTACAATGAAAGGGCCAACATAAATAACTTGGCAGGGAAAATAAAAGGGAGATTAGCAATTACTGTAAAATGAAAAATGTATTTACTCTCTTTAATCTTTGGCAGAAACTACAAATCCCACACAGAAAAGGAATAGATAATGAATACATTACCATCTGAATCATGCTAATTCTCATCATTAAAGCTTAAAGTGTGTTGTGCTTATTGTCCTAAATTAGCTGCAGTTTCTCAGTCCACACCCTCTCATGTTTAGATTCCAAGATCACTCGAGGCAGATGAGAATCCTTTATGAATAAATCAAGTCATCTACTTGCAATTGAATTGGTTCATTGCAGCAGTTAAAAAAGGCTACAGAATAATGTATTAAAAAAACATAACCAATACTTGGACAAAAAAAAAACTGTTTATCACTAAAGCCTTTAAAAAAAAAAAAAAACGTAAACGCGCAGGTTCAGTGGACAGTTAACATTTCCCAAAGCTTACTGTAGTGATCGGTTGAGTAATTCTGAATATGAATCCACAATTACTGTGCAAACGTACGGAGCAGATGCAATCTTCTTAATTTTGTGGCACAAAATGCTCAACAAAATGCAAACATTCCAAAAATACATAAGGTTTCATTCAAAAGTATTCATACCCCTTATACTACTGTAGTCTAGAAAATACTTCATACTGGGCTAAACATTAAGCTTTCAAGACAAAGACCCTATGTTTACAGTAAAATCTGCAAAATAAAGGTGTAGATCAAAGCGTTTCCATTTATTAGAATGGTCCGGTTAAAATCGAGAAGTAAATCTACCTTGAGAATCTGTCATATGAATTAAAAATGTACTGCTTTAAAGTTTGAGCTGTACTACATTAAAGAAGGTATGATTTCAAAAAGTTAAATTCTGCAACACAAGGTGAATCTCCAAGGGGACGAGTTCTTTAGTTGCTGAATATAAATCTACACTTTGAGTTGAACTTTCAAATAAAATCCGACAGAAATACTGCTGAGTTTGTGGCTGTAACATGGACATGTAGAAAAATTTCAAGTGTATTAATTTTTTTGCAATTTGAATACATATTAAACATAAAAAAAAAAAGGAAATAAAGCAATTATTACAATCAAGATCTGTCCACAGAAGAAAGTGCAGGCTTCTTTATCAGAACATATTCAGGATAAAAGCAAAAGGTATTAAATCTATTTTTATGCCATGGTCAGATGCAAATGAAAGAGCAGGCTATATCTAAGGCTACACAGAAATATAATTTCACTGTAAAATGCATTAGCCTAAACACACTGTCGTCATGGTCTTCCACAAGCAGCCAGAGGGCTGAATAAAAGCAGCAAACGGACCTGCCTCTCCAGTCTGAAGACATCCTCTTCCTCAGATCTTTAACCTTGAACACCAACAGACGGGTCCAGACACTCTGCTTATTTTCTATTCTTTTTCCTCTCCCTTATCTCTCTGAGGTAGAAGCAGAACACTAGAGGAGTTTAGGTGGACCAGCTGAGTAAGCATGCAGACTCAATTAAATATATATTTTTTCCTGATTCAACAATGTTTTATGGCTGTGCAGAGGTACTAAACTACAACTGCTAAAAGTTTAAAGGCAGTACATGTGACCGTGTGCATATAATCGGTTGCATTACAAGGTGCTGACAGTGTTTTTAGCACAATCGATAAATGCAATTAAGTCTTAACAGTGCATTGCAGTAGTGCATTTTTTGTAAGCTGTCATTGCAAAGCAATAGTAAAAAGGATTATTATTGCCACTACTCAAGTACCTGTAAAGCATTAAATCTTTGGGGGACATTAACATCCTGTTTTCAGCTTGTTCTGCGAGTCTTGAAACTAAAATATTCCTCAACTAAATAATGCAATATCTATGGGACTGGTTTTCCTTTTTTTTGTACTTTTAGTTTCTTAGTTAAAGGATTGAACTACTGCATAGATTAGCATTTTTGAGATGCAGCTAAAAAAATAAAATAAACTCTCTCATGGAACCAGAGTAACTTTATATGTGTGCGACTGGCTCTAGCAGATATGAACCAGAACAACATGCATCAGAGCAGTCAGTTAAACAAATACAGCTGCGAACCTTCTTTCCACTTTGTATAAACGTTGTTTACTAATCTATACTCAAGCTGACATAAATACGCTGCCTTTGAATATATATGAATATATATGTACACTTTAATTTTTAATCAGCACAACATTCCTTAAAAAGAGCCCAAATCCATTTCCTTCCCTCCAAGCTCCTAAAATTATCCCGTTTGATCCCTATCAGTTCCATGTCCTGCGGGTTGTGTATTTTAGCACACCTCTGAGCTTCTCATGATATTAAATGTGTGTATAAGTCTCAGGGTCTTAGGCCAGAAGATGAGGGCTCCAGGAGGGGACCAGTGGAGGGATTAGCTTTCCTGTCCTATTCCAGCTCCAGCTCTTTACCATTTTAATGAGGCAGGGCTGCAGGGTCTTTCTTCTGCCCCAGCCAACTGTGTCATCGACTTGGCCTGGGGACAGACTACGACTGCAGGGGTTCAGGAACAGTTGCAATACAGCACAGCTATTGTATTGAGAAATAGAGTGCGACATGGCACTTATGGGGGGCGGACGGGAAAAGGTGAATGAGGGAGAAACAGAAAGAAATAGGAATAGGAGGGAGTTGAAAAAAAGCGTGTTCCCTAAAACTCATGTATTCACAGCATAATAGACTAATTCAGGTCTTTTTAAAGGGCTACCTCCAAAGGCCCTCAAGTATCAACCCTGATAACACAGAAAGGGCAGAAGTGGATTACTTTGAGGAGTTGTAGTTACCAACTGATATGATTATTAATAATAACACAAGGCACTAAGCTTAGAATTTCCTATTTTATGAACCCCAAACAGACAAAGGACAGAATAAAGAAATTAAAGAATTATGATTACATTTTAAAAGAATGGAGTACAACACAAAATCTTTTTGAAAAAGGAAAACCAACAATTATCTTGACAAGAAAAAAAATTAATGGCTGCAGAGCAAAATCAAGTACACAATGGAAAGTTTACAGGAACACACTAGACAAAAGCAGCTATATTTTAAAGTTAGACTACACAACAGAAGTTTGAATTTATTGTGGGGTTGTAAAATCCCACACATGATACCAAGAATATTTAATTAACTTGCAACTTCTTATGTTACTTTAAAACACAAAAATAAAATGTTATGTAATACATAATTTTTTTTAAAAAAATGGTTATATAAATAAATTAAAAGCTGTGATGAAGAAACAAAATACAAATCTTAATGTTTGTTTAAGTGTTAACTTTCCATCACAGTGGCTTTTCATTTAATCTGTCATCCAAATCTCTGGTCTGGATTTAAGCACATTGATTGGTTGCAAAATTTAAACAAGATTTTAGTTGTTTGTTCATTGATAATCTCTAATAAATGAACTTTTTATTCCATGTCTGTAAAGTAACCCAAAATGACCAACTTTGGAGTTATCCAGACCAGGTGTCTACAAATGGGTTTGAAGTAGCATAAAGCTGCTGTCACTGCAGCAGAAGAATGAAAGAAGCAGGAATGCTGCCACACATACAGCAGTGGACAAGATTAACAGAGGGACAGAAGAGTCCAGAGGTGGGGGTGAAGATCAAAAGTTGCTTTAGTCTCTTGTCTAGAGTGTGCACATGTGATTTTCTGCGCTTTTATTTAATGCGCCTTGAATTGTATCTACCCCACCAAAAACAAAACCACTCCCACAGCAGGGAATCTGCATGAGACCCAAAAAGTGGACAAAGGGTCTGACAGTAATCACAGGGGGGTCAGCAGGGTGGTTAAAACTCAAGCAATGCCACAATGCCTCTTTGGGCTTCCCAAATAGTAAGCATGCCCCAACACACTCTTTAAAGGAATGCATAGCTAATCAAGCCCACGGAAAAACACAAATAAACTTGAACTGATTATTCGTGTGTGTCAGTGATAAATGGTTTTATAAAAGATGGGATGCTTCTGAATGCATGTATCTATGCTATTGAACTGGTTATAATAGAAAAGGCATGAAGAGGATTCATTGATGTAGGCTGAAGTCCACTTCACGGTGGTTTTGGCAATAAGAGTGTGAAACTGAGAACCATTTTACAGCTAAAGACACTTGGCCTCGGGGCAGAAATGCCGGTGAAGCAGAGCTCAGTCAGCTCTATGACTTGGAGGTTTTAGGATAGACTACAAACGTTACTCAGAGCACAGCCTGACTTGGGCTTTGTCTATCTGTCTCTGCATCTTTCTCACGCATTCAGTGAATGACCTTTGTTGATAGGAAGTACCCATGCCAGTCAAACAAGCCTCTCAATGAGCTGAAACATTGCACTGGCACTTTGATTTCTTTGAATTCCTTGTGAGAATTAAAACATTTCTTACAAAATCTTCAAAATATAATACTTGTGTTTGTAGATACTACATTGTCAATTTCTAAAAGCTGATCTCTAGATGCAAACATCCTGCTCTTTTTGCTTATCTTAATATTTTTAAGTGTTTTTTTTTTTCTTTTGTGCTGAGGATTCAAGGCTGCAGACCAGTAGACCACTCAAATGCTGCACCAAAAAAGGACAAATGTATTAGTTTTATGTTAACAGCCCTGCAGAGGAAATATACAAAGACCAGGAGGGAACTAATATCCCAATTTGTTTGCATACTGGCCACCTTTGATTTCTCAATCTGCATTATGTCAAGTTAAAAGAATGATGCCAAAGGTTTTTACTTTCTTCAGTAAATAAATAGGGCTATTACCAAGGATAGAAAGGAAGGATGTAGGATGCGGTGGGAGGGGTGGCAGTGGAATAGTTGGAGATTTAATGAATAGCTGAAGATAAGCGTAAGCTGGCGATTTACTGGGAATTTTAAACACCACAGTTAACCGTTTATAGAACAGGTGGATGTCAGAAACTGAAAACAACAGGAAAGAAGATGATGCAGAGGTTGAATAGGGTAACATATGAATAATGTTATATTCTCTTCAGGTATTGGATCCTGCTGTAAGTCAAGTAGAGAAGCAGGACGTGAAAATTACCCTGCTAGATTACGAAGTTATAACATCATGCAGACAGCAATATGGTGGAAAAACATCTAAAATGACTCCCTGTGTCATTTTTAAAGTAGACTTAATATCAGAGATCAATAGAGGACTCGAAAAAATTTTGATATTTGTAAAAAGGGTTAAATACAAAATTTATACATTTTGTATTGGCATTTCTGTCCTTCTAGACTTGACAAGATACATTTTATGAGAAGAATTGAAATTTTATAACATGAATTATTATGAGTGACTCTTTACAGTACATTTTCCGTCTATGACTAGCTACATGCACTAAAAGATTGTTAGCAACAGCTACCATTACAGATAACGCTTAGACTGTGCACTATAAACATTATTCAGCTTTAAGTTTAGGGATATTATTTATAATAAAACTCTTAAAAAAAAATAAAAATAAAAAAGGTGAACATAATTTAAAAATGCGGAAAATATGTACAAAAAAATGCAAATAACAGGTGTGCATTAATCCCCATCTACAAATAGTACAAAAGCAATGTTGATCCCTATCCAGCAACTCTTTAGTTTAGAAAAAAGGGAAGATTCGTCTCTTTCTTTCTGCACAGAGACGATTACATACACGCATAAGTCCCAGCAGAACTTCAAGACACCAATCAAATCATCAGTTTAATCACCAATTGCCCACATGTTTTCTGTAAAGAAGTGCATTATTATTAAAATGTGAAAACGCATATATATACTCTATAACTGGGACTAATTATTATTTTTTCTATGTACGTTAGCATGTCATTGCTCCTGCATCACTGCCCTCCGTTCCCATCTCATCCTTTCACTTTGTGCAAACAAATGAAGGTGGAAGTTGTGTGTAATTAATTGGATATGTTTGTAATTAGAGGGCGAGTGAGGGAGAAATGCACGCAAGCCTCCTTTTGTTTTGTCCGTTGCACCTAACAACAGTGCAGGAAAATAAAAACTGATTACACAGAACACTAATTACCATGGAATGTACCACCTCACTTCACAGGGTAAATTCTTATTCATAGAGTGTATCTTAAAGTATGTGTTATATTCGTATACATCGATCTGCATAGCTTCTTTTATGTAAACAATGTATTATTGTGCTATAGCAAGTGTGGCTTAATCATAAAAAAATGCATTCAGGTATAAAGGCAACTATGTGTCTAGACAGAGCACCCACAAATGATGTCCTATGGCCTTAGGATTGAAGATTTGTTAAAATGTAAAAAAAAAAGCATTTGTTTGACTATGTGGCATAGGTATAACTGAAATTTTCATGGGAATAGATGGAAGACAGTTACAATGACTACAACTTTGGAAAATTAGAAAGACAGTTTAGCTATTTAATATGCAGTCTACTCAAAATAAATGAGCAAAACAGCAATTAGTTTCCAAAGAAACAAAAACATGAAGGTTTTCAAAAAACATAACTTAAGAAAATGGCTTCAGTCTGAGTAAAATTAATAGAAATAAAAAGTTTATGCATTTGCATAGTACGGTAAATAAAAACACCAAGGTATGAATTAAACAAGAACATTAAATTCCTACTCAATCCAAATACATCTTAAAGAAGGCAGCATTAAAATGAGATCCTAGTAATAAAGATAGCAAAAAAAAAACTATTTTAATGATGAGATCAAAGACTGCTCAGATCGTTAAGAGAAGTACAGCAAGTAAATCAATTTTATCCAGTCCAACTGATTTAGAGCTCAATTTGTCAGTCTTCATTTAGTTTTATAATATCTTAAGATATATACAAAGCAAAGATTTAAAGGCTTCTGAAGATTTTGGATCTCCGTAAAAAACATAAGTGGCTCAATTTATTGTACATTTTAATAAAGGTTAATAAAATCCATTTACATTTTAGTTTTCTAATAATTTATTTATTGAAATAGGTTAATCTAACAATGAATATGTTCCACCATGACAATCAAAATTAATTTAACTGCATTTGGATTTTAACGGGAATTGTTTGCAATGGTAAAATGGGATATACATGGTGGCTGGGAACTAATACAATAGAATTTAGGTAAGGTAAAAAAAAAAAAAAAAAAAAAAAAATTCAGTAATCCAGTCATTCGACCATTCTAGGACTTTATATGCTGAATGAGAGGTACTCTAACCCAAATTGAGGAAAAGACAGTGTGTTCTTCTGCTCAAGATGAAACTTCTAGGTGTAGTTAAAGATTTAAGGAAGTTAAAATTCTTTTACTTTTCTTTTACTTCTTTTCAGACTGTCTTTATTTCTACAGGACTTTCCTAAAAACATAGATCTTTAGCCCCTGGTTGGCCAGAATTGTTGGAAAAGGGTCTTCATTTCTATTGGACTTCCCTAGAAAGAGATATATTTAGACCCTGACAAGAGTCACTGATGATTTTTCATAAATTCCAAATTTGCAAAAAAAAAAAAAAAAACAGAGGAAATTCTAAGGTACACATATAGATTTTTTTCCTGGGGTGCGCTTAGATTTATCTGTAAGTATTTTGGATTGGTTACTCCAATGTCTCTAACAAAAAACGCATCATTATTCTGAAAACTTTGGAAACGTTGGATCAGTGTCACAGCGGTCTGATCTGATGGGTGCAGAAACTTATACCAGTATTTCTCCCCCTTTATAGCCGAGTGAAAAGTGATGAGAAATTTTGGGTCTCCAATAACAGAATGTCCCCTCTTGCTTCTTCCAGTGCCTAAAGTACTTCTGACTGTAATTGGGATTTTCATGCATGCAAGACTCAGTGTAGAGTGAACTTCCTCTCTGAAACTGACACATAGTACAGCTATCCAAACTTCAACATTTAACTGCCACCAAAAAGATGTCTTATCATATTCACTATTCAATTTCCCCTTTTCTTTTGTAACCCTATGCTATAAAAACACCGCTAATTGAAACCTACTCGTTCTATTTGTGATTTTTTTGGGGGGGTCTCAAATGTAGGTTGAGTAAAGAATGAAGCGAATTAACATGAAATAACTTTAGAAAAGCAGAGTATAAGTTATTCTGGAGTGATTTTAACCGTTTCCAGGCAGTAATCAACATAATCCAAAATACTGAATTGATGTTGTAATATTACATTTTAAAAATGTTGCCAGTTGAAAGCTGAAATATTTCACTGAACATAAGTTTTGCACCTAAGTAGAAAGAAGCATTTAACTGAGAGTTGCAGATGAAACCATTGGTCTGCCAATATGAACTAATTTGAAGATCTTCATTCAGCTGTAATTTGTTTGATGTTTTCTTTAAATACAATACCATGAAGCCCTATTGCAAACCTACTGCAGGGTGAAAATGAAAAGCAAAATTGAGCAGATTGATGACAGCATGTGTAAACAAAGCATGGGCTTGCTAAAAAAAGAAAAAAAAATCTATTGAATCTAATTTTCTACCAAGGTGGACCCGGGGGGTGACACCTTCCTCCCTTTAGATTACAGAAATGGAAGAGTGGAGGATCCCTCTGGGCTTTACTCTACTTCCCTCGCTCCCTCTATCTCTTCCTCTCTCTGTTCCACCCTGTGTTGCCACGGCAACAAGGACTGGTGAAACATGTTGAGGGCTATATAGGATGGAAACAAGACAGGAGGGAAAACTCCACCTGTGGTACTCTACCCTGTGGGACGCTTGCATGCAAGGCAAACGGACCCGAGTTGAGGCTAACTTCCTTTCCTATTCACAGCATGGCTTTTGTCTGAACAATAACAAATCAATACTTATTTCATCATCTCCATCTCTAGTGCAGGTTATTTTCTCATTCCATCTTCCCCTTTGTCGATCTGTATCCAGTGAAAACTGCGCACTGGTGAACTTTTTACCAATTATTCTACAATGACAGCAAAAACAAAGGTGCAGATTTCAAATGATAGATTTTGCAAAATGTAAATAAATTTAAATATATATATATATATATATATATATATATATATATATATAGTTATATTTATGCATTTAGTTTCATTTATATAGTTTGGGGATCACAAATGCAACAATGATGGTGCTGATTGGATGTGTAAAGTTTTTGAGTTGGAAAGGGTTAAACCCTGTGTTTGAGCCAGAATTTTACCCCGTTGATCGGAAATATTGAATGGATTCTTATGAGACAAAAAGCCCAATGGCAGGTCTTGTCTGAACTTTTCATTTTACTCTGATTGTTCTGCTAATATCAAATGCTTAACTCTCTCTACTTAAGTTAACTAATGTAAGATGTCTCTTTTGGACTTTATTTCTTCCCTCTGGCTCTGACTAAAATATTGGTAATGGCCTGGGCTCTTCTGCCACCACATGCAAAGGGATCATGGGCAGGTAGTGGGCTGTTACTGGGAGAACGGGGCTGAATGTTTGTCTGGTGATGACTTTTATGGGAAGTAGTAAGTGATAGAGCAGTTTTGTATAAGGCAAGTTTTCAGAAGGAGTGCTGAATA
>NW_015151005.1:0-7539 GCF_000732505.1 Cyprinodon variegatus | reverse complement strand
AAAAAAAAAAAAAAAAAGACAAAAAGCAGCTCAAGTTAGCTAAAGATCTAATTGATGCATAGAATTTTGTTTATGTATTCTAGGAGTTTCTCTGCTGAAACACAAGCAGTTGAATTATATTATAGTATCATTAGCAGGATCCAGCAGAATTATGTGACAGGCTAAGGAAAAAAAATACAATATTCTAGATTAGGCGTTAGAAGATGCATTGAGAACTTGTACGACGGCGCTCAGGAGTGTAATGGTTCAGCTCTGACTTATGTCATGTCCGAGGTACTGGTGAGAGGGAGCTGCTTTGAATCCAGTAAAAAATCTTTAACTTAGAAGAAAATGTATTTCGATGTCTTAAAACCGCTTTTCATCTTTGCCTTATTTCTTCCCTTTTTTTAAAACCGACCTGCACCACAAAATAATCGGTAATGACATCCTTTTCTCCATACAAGCGCATTATTAAATTCCAGTTTTAATATCAGTTATTTAAGGTAAGAATAGGAAGCTGCTTCAGTTTCAGTGTTCAGGTCTTTAAATAGTACATAAAGACAACCCATGTAACCTTGGAAATGCTATACTTCCTAAAAAGAAACATGAAAAGCTAAGACGAATACTCTCTAGAAAGTGTTTTTTTTATGTAAAACCTACTGATTTCAACAGGAACAGAAAAGTGGCAGGATATGGAGTGCTCTAAGACTTGATGCTGTTTTGCCCTAAGATGAGGAACACATTTTGCTGTTTGACTGTTTCCCTTAAATGGGTAAAATGACCAGGATGTCTGTGACCACCCTGCAGTGTTTTGGGAAATTTTGAAAGATTATTACCGTCCGTTTCCGGATACTAAGTAAGTTAAAGTGGATTTTTTTTGCCTGTGCTGATAGAATCATGAGTGATTCACCAGAAGTGACATCAGAAAATGTTCACAATAAAACAATTTCCTGATTAATCTGTCAAAATCAGGCAAAAAATACTGGTATTAAACTGAAAGTGTGTTATTTTTAACTAGATTTGCAGGAAATTTCTCAATACTTTGTTGATTGTAGAACTTGAACTTTTTCTAATTTACATCTTAAAGTTCTTAGATGACCGTCTATCTGACTTGAGAGGTTGAAAATATAGTCTATATCCCTGGCGGAGGGAAGTTGAGGCTGAGCTGTCAAACTGATGAAACAATCTGACCCATGTGGGGCTACAGGGCCGAGACTCCTTTAAGACTGATAGCAATGTTCATAAAAACATTTATATTGACTGTCAGTGTATAGACTCCTATCTTGCACATATACATGCAGCATCTATGCACATTTGCAGCAACATACAGATAGAGACAACAACCTGCCATCTTTTTCGTCTGTGCCATTTATATTACCTGATAAGTGTGAACTGTCTGATCATACTGGCTGATTCGGGTCCAGATTTAAGGAATCGGATGACAAGAAGAAATCACACAGAGACCAGATGCGATCAGAATCAGGGACATCCTCTGATGCCTGGTGCCCACACACACCCGACCGTGTTCTGACACACAACACAGGCAGCCTGTTTACCCCATCATTGCTGCAGCTCACATTCCCTTTGAAAGACAACATAACCCAATTACCAACATCCTGTTTTTGACAAAGGCAATATCATGATGTTTCAGATAGGTGTTATTACACTGGGACTCATCCTGCTGAAGGTCACACATTTATATCCTGTCCTAGAGCATATCTTGGCTCTTTATCCATTCGCCTTTACAGATAGGTTGACTGTCTAATACTGCGTTCAATAAAAATCTGTCATCTATTGCAAATGTTTTGGATGTCTGGTATCAGGGAATCAGAATTTTGCACACATAGACAATGATTCAGTAAACTCAGTCACTGTCAACCTTTTTCAATTACTCTTATAAAGGGACAAATCATTTTGTAAACTAAAACCAGTTATTCTACAGCACACTTTTTAGCACCCTAGGTAATCATTTGTAGAAGAGTCCTAACTTAATCTCTAGTAGTATTGAAAAAATAAAACCGTAATCTTTATTTTTTCTTAGCTACAAAAAAATCCTATATGACTATATGCCATAGAGAGCGATTTGTTTTTTCAAATAGTCATATTTTGAAAAAAATGAAATAAAAATACAAATAAGCTACTGAAAAAAGGCTATTTCCACATGTTTTTATATTGTAGTAAGACAGTAAATAAAATAAAATAAAAACAGTTGAGTTTGCTCATATCTACAGGTGGTGCAATAGCTGCAAATTTTTAAACAATAAACACCAAACAACAACATGAGAAACCAAGTTTGTCTTGCAACCATGTCTAACAAAGGGGATAGAAAGGAAGGTTTAAAATAATCTCACTGTTGGAGAACTAAACAAAGGCGGGCATCTTAAGGTCATCAGGTGGAACAACAATTAGATTCCATATACATATCAATGTGGTATTTGAGAGGAATGCCAGGAAAAGGGTTTCAACTGTGAAAATTGTTTACAAAGAATATAACTGAAAATAATGAGCAATGAATTGGAATGTGTGTTTATCTCATCAACAATACATTTTGCAAACAACAACCATTAACCAGTAATTCATCATTCTTTTCATTAAGACCACATTTTGTATTAAACATGCTGTTTATTAATTCGTTGTAATCCTTGTTCTATATCTCATAGTATAAATGCAAAATTGAAGTGAACACAAATGCTTGAAAACACAAGATAATGAATGTGTTTGTTTTTTTATACAACTTTGATCATTTAATTTTTTATGTACTTATTAAAGAATGAAACTACTGTATTATGGTGGAGTCTTTGTTATGTATTGGACTTTTTTACGTATTGGGCAATCACCACTGGGAACATCTTTAAAATATCACTGTTTGATCTATAAGAACTTTTCAAAGAAAAATCTATCCCCTGCAAGGAAACTGAAGGTGGTATTATTGAGCAGAATAATGATGCAAAACAGAGAAAAATCAACTCGGAAATAGTTTATTTAGAAAAGGGAGCATTCGGAAGGACTCAGGAGTCTAGGAGGAAGATCAGAGGGGCGTCGAGTCAAGTCCTCAAGAGCTACCCAAGTCTCTTTGAATGCCTTAACCTTCTGACCACAAAACAAGACTAAAATGGTTTGCATTAGCAAAAAAGAGACTTGCGGAAACTGCTGTCAACTGGTTGTGACAATAGCTAAAAGGTTGTTTTAGGTTGCTTAGTGTTGTTTTAGCAAAACAACACTACATTTTTTTCACCAACTAATTAACTACATAGAAGTTAGGGTATTTCTATTTCTTTTCTTTTGGATTATTCTACTTCCACGACTGGGAGATGTATAAACCTTATGAATGGTACAAATAAGAGTTTAAAATTCAAAACTAACACTGAAAATTAAAGGATATAGCAGAATCTTTTAACCCTAAACTATTATAGTAAAATATATGATAAAGAAATATGGGATTCTTTTACTCAGGTTTGGGTAAGCAGTACCTTATAAATGTATAACCTTATTTGAAAAAAAAAAATCGAAATTGTATTGAATAAGTTATAAAAATTTTATTGCATTCTTAATATGCTCTCTTCATTAGTTCATTGATTAAACAGCAACAATAAATATTATTAAAACTTTGGCATTGCTGTTGTCTTGCCTTTACCTTTACTAAACTCTTCAAGAAACACATTAAACAGTAATCTATCTCAAACTAAGTTAAGTGCAATAATAGATTTTTTAAAAAGTATTTACCCATCTCAGAATCAATTTTAGTATATCAAAGTATAAAAATCCCTTAAGTTTAATCCTTATCGTCAACGAACGACATAAAAGATGGTAATTCACATAGATTTACATAAAAAAAATTTGGTAACAAACTAGATAGTAAAAGTTGAAAACCATATAAACTCTACAAATGCTCCCCTTGTTGTTGACTATGTAGAGAGTAATAAAATGCAATAATGAGCTAGCTGATTAGAATAAATGTACCGGAGAACAGTTTTATGACTTGTGCTGCCTCAGTGTAAACATAATAAAGAGCTTTGATGTTAAGATTGAAGTAGAGGTGGAGAGATAGAGCCAGAACCATTCGTTAACAGAAGCCATTAGTGCATAAATCAACAGTGGAAATAAACCCAACAGGGTAGACTAATTAACATGTAGTAAGCAGAGATAACACATGTGGTTTAGCATGCCTGTCAAGTGTTTATGAAAATATGGATATGTGCCCATTACCATGCAAGTGATTGAGGTTCAGAATAAGTTAAAAAAGCTAAAAGTTATCTAGCCTTTCTCAAGGTTACCATGTGTTAGTTTAATTAATATACTGCCAGCGGGAGGATCCACTAATGCAACTCTGCAATACACCCAAATCCTTTATCAGTGTCCCTGAAACTGTGCCACAGGAGGTAGTAATCATTTCCACTGAAATGATGCAATAACAAGTCAAATCATACAAAATGACATACATCAATGCACTTTAGGTGAAGAAACCATAAAAACAATTTAACACAAAACACGTTTCAATCAATCAGCTGTAATGCATACATCAGCAGGATTGTTGAGGTGGAAAAAACAACAATTTTATCCTCCAATTTACAAGACCATGTGGCTAAATGAAATCCTAACGTATACAAAAAAAACAAACACAGTCTATAAAAGTGAATACATAATTGTGGAAATATTTCTAAAGCTCACATGAAAAACGTATCTAGAAGTATCTCAAAAAAGATAAAAGCCACCACCCAATCTAGAGAGCTGTGTAGGCAGCAAATAAATAGAACCTTCTATGATTAAAATGGAAAAACAAAAGCTGCAACAAAGCAGCATTTGCATTTACTGCAGTAGAACTGTGCAACATTAACAATTCATTAGGGGCATTTCTAAGGAGCCCTTCCTGTTGATACCATCACATTTAACTAAGCAACACTGATTCAACGGGTATGAAACACAACTGCTAATAGACACTTTAGAAAAAGAAACTGTGTCCAAAAAAGGCTTATTTCAAAAAGGAAATTCAACTTTATCTACAAAGAACAATTACCGAAAAATGCTAAATCTACAGAAAAATGGAAAAAGATTCAGAAATAGCTAAATAAGTTGAAGAGATAGTTTAAAGGCATCCAGTTAAAATGAGTCAAACTAAGAGCCAGTTCAATAAATGAGACCTCTTAAGACTTAAAAAAGATGATGAATCAAAAAAGAAGGGTTCTTATTTCACTTTAAAGAACTTCAACATCTCTGCCATCATCAGGTTTTGAACTCTTGTGCAAAAAAAGGGACACGTTTTGGGTTGTTAGATGTAAAGAGCTGGTAGAGGCTCTCCTCAAAAAGAGGAAAGTCAATACTGTACTTCTATGTATTTACTCAGAGCCCTGAATGCAAAAATATGTCAAACTAAAATTTTGACAAAAATGTGAAAAAGATTGTCATTGTTTTTTCAAGGCAGAACATATTGATGAAACTAGATAAGATCTCATAATGTGACAGGAAAGGAAAGGACACCAGCAAACAGTCTCCCAGCATATGGCAAATATGTTAATTAGCAAGGAGAGAAAAATAATTTACATAGACATCTGAGGCCTGTTCTACCTCACTATTCCAGCTATTATTCAGTCGTCACAGAGAGACAAAACGTCACCTCAGCACTGGTAAATATAAGCTTTAATACAAATTTTTCCACAAAGCTTTCTTGCAAAGAACCAAATCCCTGCTCAATTAACATCCTTTATAACATTTTAAAGTTTGACTATGACCGAATGCAGACATTTTTCGTCTTTTCCCAACACTCCCCATCAAACGTCTTCTCCCCAATGCCAGTTTACTGCCTTGTTCCCCGACATGCGAGTAAAAAAAGAGAATATGCAGCAACACAAAGAGAGAGAGGAGGAATGAAAAGACAAAGACAATGGCAAAAAAGGGAAGCTCATTAAAGTGTTCAGACTGGGGAACAAAATAAAGAAAAAGAACGAATCTGGCTGTCGGTGACGGTGGCTACAATGGACGTATAAGCATCTATGATCAACTTAACCTTGCAAACATCAAAAGGCTTGTCTTTGATAAACATTAATCAAATGATTACTTTCCCTAATTCCTCATCAAAAAGACAAACAGAAGAACAACTAAAAACACAGCCTTCATAAAAAGTTAAATCAAGCACCACAGAACAAAAGGGAAATCTAATTAAAATGAGATGAGATGTATAAGCAGATTAAAGGTGGATAAGCATGCCTGCAATGCAGTTTATGATTTCCGAACCGTCTGTAAAAAAGGAACAAGGGAGGAGAGCTGTAAAATAAAAAGAAGGTAGTGAGTCCCTCTGTGTCTGACAGAGCAGTGGATGATTTATGGTCAGCACTGTCCAGCAATCTAATTGGCCGCCATGTTGGTTTTCTAGCATTAGAGGGAAAGGTGGAGAGATCTCAGAAGTTGTGCAGGCTCAGTCCCAGTAGCTGCAATCAAAGTGAAAGGTAGAGAGAGGAAGAACACTACAGACAAGAAAATGGCCATAGTAAATGAAATAGAGAGAAAAAATGTTTCACTAATTATGAAACCTAGTAAGCCTCCTTGTGTAAAGTTGCAGTGCATTAAAACAGATGTTGAAATAAAAAAATAATTAGGTAATGATATTATGTCTAAATTTGAGACCAACACTCAATCAGTGCCCATCTTTAATGCTTTAGCTTTCTGGATATCTATAGAGGTTGATTAGTATTAAACAATATTCCTGACTAATCAATTTCAGATATGCGATAAATGAGTGATTAAAGAATGTAAAGTAAAGAACAAAGGTTGGAGAGTTACTGCTAGGTCACCTGGTGAAACTAAAAAAAATAAAAACCTTAAAAATCATTACAAGGAAGAGGCTAAAATGCTCAACGATAAAGTGGAAAAACTGCAAAACAAACTATAGTTTTGTAAAAACAACCATTTCTGGGGATATATTCAGTCTTTCACATTACTGCAACAAGCAGATGGAACGTTCTGAGTCATCATCGCCAATTCATATGGCTTTGCTTTTTCCCCCCTTTCTATTTTTACCTCTTCTGCTGAATCCTTACGTTGTGCATTTTTCTTTGTAGCTAGGAATTTTAATAATTCCAATGAAATAACAGTCATGAAGATTCTAAATTCTAATGCAGAGTGCTCCATATTTCTATTTAGTTTGGTCATGTTCAGAGACCAGATGAGTTATCAGATGCTGAATATATTACGAGCTCTGGTCCAAACAAAATACCTTCCAGTGACCTCCTGCTGGCAGAAAAGGAATGTGTCTATGTGTATTATAAGGTAAAACACTTCTAACTATATTTTTATGAAAGGAGGTATGAAACATACCCATGGTAAGTTTAAATTGATGCAGGGTTGGAACAAAATGAATGAAAGAGGGAGGAAATTATGAGCAGTTGGTGTAGACCCCAATATATAGTTATACCCCAGTGTGTAAATATATATATATATATATATATATTGTTATATTTATGCATTTAGTTTTATTTATATAGTTTGGGGATCACAAATGCAACAATGATGGTGCTGATTGGATGTGTAAAGTTTTTGAGTTGGAAAGGGTTAAACCCTGTGTTTGAG
>NW_015151004.1:579923-592328 GCF_000732505.1 Cyprinodon variegatus | reverse complement strand
TGTAAAATGTGTGCAGGTTTGAAATAAACTTTTTGAAATGAAATGAAATGAAAATTATGTCAACATTTTAGTTTGCATATTCATTACGTTTGGTCTGGTTTGGCATGGCATTACAAGGCAATTATGTAGGTTCACTCTGTATTTAAACTTTTTATTTAAATCTACTTTGACCACTGAGCAGCCGTAACCAAGGAGCAAATTGAAGAAATAAAGCCAAAATTGCCAACGTATAAAAATAAAGTTTTTGTTCTTTGCTTTTTTGGAGTAATGAAGATTATACTGATCTGTGTCTAATGCATGACTCAAAGTAGATCAGAAGTATTTGTTTTGGGATGGAAACCTTATGTGTCTATAACCATTTCTTTATTGTACATTTTGTTTTCTTGTTTTTTTTTTTATCTTGTTTGTTTTGAGTTTTTTATATCAAGCAAGACCTACTGTCTACTGTAAGATAATAAATAAATCTAAATAAATATTTTTTACAAAAGAAAAATTGTTGTAACATGTTTCTTTGAAACTAAATTGTCATAATCCTGGTGCTGGTGGCTGGATTAATTTTTAGCCTTTTTAGCCCTTTAACAGGGACGTTTTAGTCTGCCCCTGTTAAGGTCTGTTTCTGTCTGCCTCCCGTTATCATACTGCTGTTTGTACTCTCCCTGTTAACAACCTTGGATCTGTTCCCTGACCCCAGCTTGGATTATCCGCTTGATAACTGCATCTTTCTGATTGCCTGGTCTGAACCCCAGCTTCATTACCTGCTCTGAATTGTCCCTCTGGACTCTTCTGCTCTTCCGTGTCTGCTGGCTTCCGCTTATCAGTGTGCTCTGCGTTACTCCTGGAACTTACTGGGTGGCTCGTGCCACATGTTGTGGAGAAGTCATTCGACTGGCTCCCAGTCCTTCCTCTGGAAATGGACTGAACTTATAAACAGGTTAGTGATTCACATGCTCGTTATAATTCCCTGTCTGAGCCTAGTGATCACTAACCTGGGTGTTTGTCTCTACACAGAATCCAGCAAGCCGGTCCTTTAAATTATCCTGTTCTGTCTGCCTGAATTCTGGGTCCAATTGTCTGAGCCATGACATAAATAGATTAACAGTGACAAAAAGGAAATCTAAATACAAAAACCTTTTTTGTCAAGAGGCTATAACCTTTAACTTTTTTGGATGCCCTTTCTGGATTCCCACTTAACTTAATGTTGTGTGATAAAAGAAAAAAAATTGTCTGCGATCCGTCTCTAGCTGAACATTTTTTCATGTTTTTTTGAACCGTTGCCTGCAAGCAGAATCCAGAACAAACAGACTCAAGAAGCTATTTCTATCCCAGTGCCATTAGGGAAAGTAACAATGAACACACAGTCTTTGTGGAAATAAAAAATAAAAATTTGAGGTTGTGCAACATTTTAAATGCTGTTCTGTTTTCAAGAATTTCAATTGAGCTTTTGAATGTTTTTATATATGTTATTACCTTCTTTACTTTTGTTTTTCTCCCCAAAGATTGCATTATCCCGTAACGATCACAGTTACATTAATAAAGGTATTGTGATTAAGTTACTGTGTATTCATTTTTTAATTTTGAGCCAGATGAAATTGCTGATCTTTACCCTGCATGAAATTGATGTTAGCAAAAGCTACAAAGCAAAGAAAGTGACATATAATAAAGGATTGATCAAGTTGTAATCTATTTACTTTTTTGAACAGATTAACAGATTGTGTTTTTTAGGTTGATTTTTATAATCATATTGTGAGGGATGAAATTACCCATGTTATTTTGTTTTTTAAAGGATATTCAATAACTTTGCCGATATCAGTTTTTCCATTCTGAATCAAATCAGGTACATCTAAACATACATCATAATCAGATGAACTGATTTGGTGAACACATAAATAGTTGGGTTGGGTTTGAAGATATTAATTACCCATTTAATTTGATGTTCCTTTGTACGACCCAATATGGATTCTTAAAACACTTTAATTGAACCTTTTACGATATATCTTTTAATGATCATTTTAATGATCATTAAAAGTTGCTTTCCCATTGCCAGTAAACTCAATGAAGAAGAATGCCATGTGATCTCTTGCTTGACATGATATCTGTTGCTTGACATGAAATCTCCTCTATACACAAGAAGCATAACAAATAAAATATTCCAAACATGGCAAACAGACTTGCCGTAAGAGCACCTGCCTTTAAGTAAGTTGGAAATATTTCAGATTTAAAATACAGGAAAGCAATAATAACAAAAAAGGGCAAATAGCATACAGGATTTGCTACATGAAGGTAGAAGTCTCGAAAAACTAAAGAAAATATAAGAGCAAATAAAACAACACTACTTACAAGTACAATATACCTCTGCCCTGAAATAAAAGAGAATTTTCTTTCAAAAATTTGTAGGGACAAACTATGACCATTGTTGGAAGAGAAGTTCTGCAGCCTAATAAAGACTGTAGTCATTTCGGCCACATGCTTTCAGTAGAGTAAAGTGACAGACCCCTACATGTTTCCATATGTGAAACATGGCACATTAATATCACTTATTCATTAGCAACAATTGCCCTCACCTGTGACTATGCAACATCAAGTGCAAACGAACCATTACTGCCTATGACATCAATAAGTGGAATCTAGTATGTCATGTCCTTCAGACCTTAGCAGTTAAAAACAGCCAGTAATTTACTTATAGCCATTGTAATGTTGAAACTATTGTTGTGACAATGTTGTGAATATTGTGCGTATGATAGAAATGATGGACCTGTGCTTGCTAGGTGTTTCTCACTGTTTCTCGATTTTGATTCAAAAGCAGCACTCAAATGTATAGCTGTTGCATAGCTGCAACAGCTTTAAGAGAAGCAAAGGTTACTGGTGACGGACATAGTGACTCACTGGAACAGTTCAGCTAAATTGCTGGACTGTTTCTTGCAGCAGCAACAAACAATCTCAGTAGCTTTGTTGTAACTTGAAGAATGTAAGGACGAAAATTATCTCCGCACCCTGACAGAGGCTAACAAAACAGCTGCAGTAGGGATGGTAAAATCTCTGCAGGCACTGAAAAGGAAAGATCCCTAACTGTATCAGGCACTGCACCTGATTGTACAGCTGCTGGACCAAAAGACTGACAGCTGAAGCTGCTGGTGAGGAGCAAGAAGAGACAGAGGCATCTAATGTAAGTTACATGACAAGTACAGATGTATAAATAAGGGATTCCTTCTGACTCTTCTCATACAATTCAGTATTTGAATTTAAATGATAAACCATTTTTTCTTTGTAGTGGTAGCGATATTTAACAGTTGACTTCCATAATGAGTACCTAAATGATTTTACAATTACAATTATTCCTGAACTTTTTCATCTTTCAGTGGGAAAAATCTGCTGTTGATGCAGCTGAAGAAACTGTGCCTGAACAGCAGAGAGACAGTTCCCTTGAGCATGTTAAGAGGGAGTCTGTCCGATTTTATGACAATGTATTACAGTGGTAGAAGGTCCTTTCTCCAGAAAAATCTCGTTTGGCTTGTCAAACAAAGCTGTTAGTATGTGTACTGGAGACTAGGTTTTGTGCCATATTATGAATATATTAAATAACTAGAACTGGAAGTTATAGTTAATTAATAGGTAATTCAAATCTACGGTAAAACTAGTTTTTTATTATCAGTTAAATGATTATAACTGTAATTTGCTTACTGACAAAGATTTTATCCTCTTACCTAAAAGGTTGGACGCCTGAATCCGGCTGTTAAAAATTCAGTTGTCTTTTACCAATTTAGTAATTTAGGCTATGGCTATCAGCAATGTTAATAATCACCAACCAAATAAATGTGTCTCTTTTCATTCGGATGCTACTGAAAGAGTGAATCCAGCCTTAGTGAGAAATCGTTCACTGTGTAAATAGAACACAAAAGACCACGTCTTAAAATACAATGGTACCTTTATTAGCTACATTCACACGGTGTTATATCTAATAACTAAGCAAACACTAAACACTAAGGAAAATAAGCAAAATTAAAGAAATAAGAGGGGAAGAGAGGTTTTAGAGTCCATTCAGAGTTTGCGGAAGTTTGAAGTTTAAGGCTTAATGCATTTGAAAGTGTCTTTTATAATAGCAGAAGATAAAATGTGAATAAACCCTGACGCAGAGATGTTACCTGCAGTCAAAACAATGAAGTATCATTCAGTTTAAGGTGAAAATTTTATAATGACTCAGGAATGCATTAAACTATGATGAGGCCGAAAGACCCGTTAGCTTAGCTGGCCCCAGGGTTTCTGGTTCTGGTGGGTCCAACTGAAATAAGAGAGTTTTAGTTCACGATGTAGCAGTTAGCCTCAGCAACACGTGACTCATTCGGTCTATAGTGAGCATTAGTATTCAGTTAAACCTTTAAAACCATCAGCAGTTGAATCATAAAGCTTATTTCAAATAAAAAACACCAACATAACAATCTATCCCATGTATTTCACCCAGGCAGATCACCTATTAATCATCAGATGGAAAGGAGGGGGAAGGATGCAGTTACTGTTTTTGGTTTGGTGGAGTGAAGGCCCTCAGCTTGGTCCTGTTTCCTGCAGACCCGTCTTCGATCCACTCCGTTCGTCCAACAGCAGCTCAAAGAGATTTGGATCAATCCGAGGCAGCAATGAGAGGCGATTTGCAAGGGGGTTAATATTAAAACTCACGGTAGCATGGAACTTCTCCCGTTTTAGCTACGGTGGTTAGCTTGTAGCCGCAGCTTCCAGCAGTAGCTCCTTGGTGCTGCTCAGTTTTTGGCAGTCATGGTCTGGCGGCTTCTAACAGCTCCTTGGGCGAACAGCAATCAGCCCCATCGTTTGAAGGTTAGCAGAGCTAACTTCTGTTTCTCCTGCAACAGGATTCAGGATACACTGCATTCAACTCAGTTTGAACTGCAGAAAGAATAAAAGCATTGTGTTAAGCTCCTTCTAAATCCCAGGAAAAAGGCAGTCTGACTCATTCCAGCGAGCTCAGACATCTCCGGAGGGATTTGGTTGCTAATTTGTGTAGCCTTCAGCTGGAAGTGCTTTCCTACTCTTTAGCGGCACAGAGCCACCGGCAAAATAGGACGCTAATACGGGAAGCTAGTGGTTTTAAAACCTACGCCGGAGGGGTGTGTCTTCGGAAGGGCGTAGTTCCGGTTACATCAGCGACAAAGGATCACACCAGTGTCCCATCTGAAAGAATGTTCTCAACTGCTGGCAGTACTGTAACAACAAAAGGCGGCTGCATCACCTCTCAACATGTTGATCAGCTACTTTTTTTTTACAGCGAAATCTTACTTTCTACAGCAAGTGAGAAAATACACTCTAATAGTCTGAGTTTCATGGCCCCCCAGGTTTACATCTTCTAAAACATATTCTAAAATAATTATTACTCTATTGCCAAACACGTAGTTACAGAGCCCTTTTCAAAATTCAGTGTACAGTGTCTCTTTCTTTTACATGGGATGGTCAGCTTGGTTAAAGTAGCACAAAACTACTATTGAACATAGAGATTGCAAATCAATATCTCTGTTTTCTAAACATGTCTATTTAGCCTCATAGTGATTCATTTAGGGTTCCATTGTGGTTGTTTAAAGAGCAATCATAGTAATATAGATTTGGTACAAAAAAGAAAACATTAATCTAAACCCCAGTGCAACAAAACACTCTGCATCTTTGATGAATGAGCTTAATTTTTTTCATGTAGCTGTGCAAAAGGTATGGATATAAAGATGTGAACAGGACAGGGGACTTTCTATCAAAATCTGTTCTCCTTTAAGTTATCTCCATCATTTCCTTTTCTGGCTTCTCATTCTGTCAGAGATGGTTTTGACGGAGCCAGATAATGGATTTTGCAGCAACTTACTGTGATAAAGAGAGAACACAGCTGAGTCATGTGCTCTTATCAGCTGTGTTCAATGTGCAGGACAGATCATCTCACTGCAACAAGAGCCCCCATTGTCTATGTATCCCTTCTGGAAAGGAATTGTGTTCTAAAGGTGCAGAATGGGTAACTTGAAAAATCTTGAAACAATATCCCATTTTTCCCTCATTCCTATAATGAGTGGATTAGACCATAGTCTTTGTTTCTTTCTTTATTTTCTTTCTTTCTTCTGATAGCCTATCTTCCCAGTGTCACTTTTTAAACAGAAAAAAAATGATCAGGTCTGGGTCAGGTAAACTGAATGTATAATTAATCGTTTGTAAAATCAAACAACAATGTAGTAAAAACAATTTAATTCTGTGTCAGGCTCATTATATTGTGTTTCCGCATCGAAAGAGATGTTTATTTTTTAATTGTATGGCAGAACAAAAACAACAACCAAAGCTGAAAGACTTAGGCAAACTTTATTGTCATTTTGTATACATAGTTTATAAAAACAAATATCAGTTCAATATATATATATATATATTAGATGTGAAAAACAATTTAGGCAACAACAAAAAGCTAAATAAAAAAAGGGGTGTTTTAATCTCTGAAATTAAACATTAGAGCTGATTAAATTCCCCAAGTTGTCCCTTGCAGTTGCCTGCATGTCTGTTGCAGGAGTTAGATTTTAATCAACAATTATTGAGACAAAAAGAGAATTTTTAAAGGGGTTATAGAATGACTATATAGGGTATTTGGTGCTGGTCGTTGGTTGGGCTGAAAATGGCATATTTGCTGTTCTATGAGCCCTAATGCAAGCCTGGTTAAGACCCCCAGAATGGAACGACAGGTTTTCTTCCTTTCATGGTATACTCATGAATATTTAGAGAAGCTTTGCTCTGATTGGTTGGTTTACAACGAGCAAAGCTGCTGAGCAAAGGCTCATCATAGCAACAAGAAGTAAATCACTGAAACATTGAAATTGTTGACATGAATTGTTCAAGATTTTTGGTCAACTGCGGTGCAACCCCACCACCGCCCACATCCCAACCTCACTCCCGACCCACTCTCTCATATTGTGCCAGCGCAATCAAAGTAGTTCTAATCTGCACACGGTGCATGAATTATTGTATTACCTGCACGCTCTCACTCGCATTAAAAAAACACCACCTCGTATAATCAAAAATCCAGGATAATTTAGCCATATCGCCGGCCTCCATGAACAACTATCTATATATATATAATAATAAATAATAAATAAATAATTCAACTTTATTGTCATTACACTGTCACAAGTACAGAGCAACGAAATGAATTCTCTGTATTTAACCCATCCCCTTGGGGAACAGTGGGCTGCCATTGTGCGGCGCCCAGGATATCAAGGAGACTCCAAGGAGACTTAGGATTGCTGTTACTGGCCCCCAACCCCCCTCCTCCGGCTGAGGAGGGGCGGCTCGTGGTTCTCTGCTAACATCCAGTCCAGTCAGTGGCCGAGCAGTCAACACTTCATGGGAGTGGGTGTGTGTCGTCTACAAAACAAATGGAAAGAACATTAGAAATTATACAGTAAATATATGTCTGATGTATTACAAAACTGACTATATAATAAACAAACAATCATTGACTAGTATGAACTGTGTACATCTGCTGACTACCCAAGACAAACATTGTGACTCTCAGAATTAATTGATTGGAAGTCCTCTAGTGACGAGTGAAGCCCTCTAGTGGGGAAACAATTACTGCAGTAGTAAGTATACCACTTGACTGAAGCACGCAGCACAAGGGTCTGGTGTCACATAACACCAAAATGCAAAATAAGGTTAGATGGAGATACATTAAATAAATTAGATGATACATAAATAATATTATATTCAGTAAACATTGGCTGATAACAAGGGTGGCAACTGAGACCAATTACCTTCATATGACATTCTAAATGCACTTAAATAAAGCATGCAGATGAACTAATCACATATACAAAGGTACAGCGCAAACCTTTGAACTGTTTAGCATGAACTCAGTGATACAATTAAAAGTGAACTTAAATTTTTGGAAGAAACACACTCGGCTGGCCACCATTTCAACAACCTGCAAGAAAACGTGTTTCCAGAGAAATGACGTCACATACTGAGTCATAAAAATTTGTGGATATGTTACAAAATGAAACTACTATTGAAATAGGTATGAATACAACAATTTTTGTCATAGCTGAAAGAAAGTTTTATATAAGTTAGTGTCATCCCCATCTTCCTATGACAGAAGCCGTACCAGTCGCAGATGTCTGTCCCTTGATCTTCACTTCAGCTGTCCTGACTCGGCCATCTGAGCCTTCACACGTCTTGACAACTATGCCTATTGGCCATTGGACTCTAGCTAGCTGCAAATCCAATTTTGAATGGCTACTACTGTAGCTTGCCACACCGAGCGATGAAGGGGCGTAGTACTATCAGAAAAGCATCCATGTCATGCGCATTGCCATGCACTTAAAGATGATCTCCCATAACCTCTCTGTACGCTGACCACCCTGAAGTTGTAGGGGCTGAAGCAGTCTACTCCAGTTGACCATAATGGTGGCAACACTGTGGTTGAGTCAGTCCATAGTGTGATCTGATGAGGAGATAGTTATAGTTTAGTCATAATGACCATAGCTAACTGAGCTCCGGCCAGAGCTGCAAAGTTCAAGAATCTGGATTTCTTGACAATAGCAGGAGAGGTGTTCTTAGCTAGACGATGTTTGGTGCTCCCTAGCTGTGGGAACAAAGTGTTCTTTGAAGCCTAGACGAGTGGGCTCTCCTTGTGGCTGGGCAGTTGCATATCTAGTCACTCCACCCACTTCCACTTTTGTAGTGAGTTGCTGTAAACAGGTCTAGGGCCTGCTGGTCCTCTTTGATACGTGGCATTTTTGACATTTACATAGGTTGAAATGTCAACTTCCCACAGGTGTTGCACTGCTAATGGAAGAATGAGAGTCCTCTCTGACCCTTTGCCAAGGACAGCAAAGAATTTTAGGGAGAGCTCAAGATTGTACAGACACACTTTGACGAACTTTAGCATGACCTTTTGTTGGCCATTATGATGGTCAATGTAAACAGTGTCTAAGTTGCGTAATGCTCAGCTCTCTCCTGACTACACAACTCAGGTGCAGCATCCGCATTATTGCAGAAGCCACACCAATCTGTCTATTGACCTCCCATCCCATTCTCCTCTTACTCGTTAATAGGACCCCAAGATAATTGAACTCCTCAACTTGAGACGGAAACCTATACAGAACAGGCCATTATTTTGAGATCGAGAATCAAGGGCTTGGACTTTGAGGAGCTAATTCTCATTCCATGCCTCTTCATGCAAGACTACAAAACACCCCAGTGCATTCTAAGGGTCTTGGCATTAGGGAAGCGAGAAGAACAATATCTTCTGCAAAAAGCAGGGACAATATCCACTGCTCCCCAGACCAGACCCCCTCTGGCCCTTTTCTGTACCTAGAAATCCTGTCCATAAAAGTTATGAACAGGACAGTGACAGAGGTCGCCTGTAGCAACCCTCATAGGACAAAACCTCCACTGCTCCTCCTAAAGCCAAGGTTTGACAGTCAGCAGACTCTCCTCTCGAGCACTATGGGAAAGCCTTCCCAGGGAGGCCAAGAATTATGATCCCCTATAGTTTTAACACAACATCTTGTGGCCCTTCTTATGCAGGGTTACAACCACCCCAGTTTGCCAGCACAGGGGCACTTACCCAGACCTCCACACAATGTAACAGTGGCATTTCAGCAACAAAAGCCCTATAACTTCCAGTGACCTAAGGTACTCAATGTAGATATCATCCATCTCTGAGGCCTTGCCAACATGGAGTTTTATGACCACCTTGGTGACTTCAGACTGGGTGATCAACGATCTTTGAGAGAAGAATTATTGCCGAAGGTTAGATGATACAACTCGACCTTCAGGCAAGGGCGTCCAGATGCCAAAAAACAATGGGCATCCTAATACTTGCACATGGTGTTCATTATTGACATTCCATGACTTGCACAGATGTTTGATAGAGAAATGCCACTTGGGTTCAGAGCTGGGCATCCATTCGTCCTGATCACACCACTCCAGGTGTTACTGTTGTTTGGCACATTGACATTTAGTCTCCCAGCAGAATTCTGGAAAACCCAGGAGGGGTGATATCCAGCAACAATATGTGTTGTCAGTTGGTGCAATATAAATTAACTGAATTGAAATGAACAGAAGGTAAACCTTACATATTGAATAAATTCCCTCACCTGACCAAGCTTTCTTGATCAGAGATATCAGGCTTAATGTAGAAGGTAATTAATACTGCTTGAGCTATACAGATTGGTCATTTCAGAACAATTCTTACATTCATTCATTCTTTGTAAATGGTCCTTACATTCACCAGAGGTTGTACATCCACACACACACATTCTTGTCTTGCTAAATGTAGTGAGGACCTTTGACTTCAAAACAATTTAAAAGTAATTTTTATTCCTTTCATGCCAAAAATCTGACAATAACCATTAATCTAACAATTACCAGGACATACTTAACCCTGAACCTAACTTAGACTAAATTCACACCTAATCCCCAAGCCTAGAAGAGAAGTTTTCCTAATAGGAACCAGTTGACTGGGCCCCGCAGGTACCTGCAAGTCCAAACAATACAGTATATTCCTGGTAAATTGGCCCTACACTGTCCCCGCAAGTAACCATGTGACAAATACATGGCTACACATACACATTTATATTCACTGGCTCAGCAATGGCTGCTGAGACACACACTCAGTCGCACACTTAGACTTTTTTGTTCAACAGTGATAAGAATCTGGTGAAGGTCGTGAGAGGGATCTCATTCCTAGCAGAGATGAGTCTGCAGATAGCGTCAGCCTCACGGGAAGATTAGCCCAGTCTGATTCCAGTGCTGCTTCTTTCGTGGTGTCATAGCCACAGCACTGATGCTATCACATCCAGCCAGCCATTGATGACCCTCAAAGTACATTAAAGATTTCTTTTATGCCAGTACATGCAAGGAAATGGGCCCAGCACTGTTACACATTCTACGTTTGTACACTTGTGATGTTTGTTTCTTATAATATTTTTTTGAGTAAACTTTATTGCCATTAATAAAAGTCACAGGTCAATTGTTTTTAAACAGCAGACAACAGTTAATAGTGAAAATTTCCAGACTGGGTGTGAGTAGTGAAATTCCAAAACCAGACATTAGAAAAAAGGACATCTTTTGGTCAGAAAGAATCCTTACAATGACTAAAAAGGCAAGAACATTCTAATGTCTGAAATTACTGTAACAACTACACTTTAAACTTTTATAATTTTATTAATTTTCTTTGTTAGTATCCTGACAAAAAAAATTACTTGCAACATTATTTCGTTCATTCAGAAAAGTGTGATAAAAATCCAAGGTGATAAATGACAGTGGGGCTAGACAGCCCTCACCAGAGTTCATGCTTCAGAAAAGATCTGTTTAAACAAATAACTTAAGCCTCTTTCTTAGTTTCTCAGTAATTACAGTAGACTGCATTGATCAGTCTGTTCAGTGGATAGAGATGTTAAGAAAAGGACTGGGAATAAAAAATCATCAACAAACAGGGCTAATGAAATAAATAATTGTTGGTGTATATTCAGATGTACGAAGTGTTAAAAGCATTGTCACCATTATCCTTCAGACATTAAGAAATCCAGTATGTACTGGTTAATAGAATCTAGTTTTGGTAAGAGTTTTCTGATTTTAATACTTTTATAAAGGATTATAATTGCATTCAAGAGCCAGATTATGATAATTAATTTGTTCTTTTTTTATTGTGCTTTGCTTTTTGTCTGTATAAACAGTAGCACAAACGTATTAGCACTGTTAATGCTTTTGAGTACACTGCAAATTAGAGCAGAGATGTTGAGTGTTGTTAAGTTTAACTGTATTAAATTTCTAGTCAACTGCAATCTTCAAAAAATTGTTGTCTTGACAGCCATAAATCAATAGGACAAGAGAAACAATGGTATTTACCCATGACAAAGCCATCATTTGATTTTTTTAACAGACAAATGTGACTTAAAAAATGCTGTTCTTTAAACAAAGCAAAAAACAACATGCATTTTCAAAAAATATAATGACTAAAGAAAACAGAATTAAATAGAATAGAAAATCCCTTTATTGTCCCACAATGGGGATATTCTGGCAATTCTGGTTAAATAACAGAAGTTCTAAAATAAACTAGAATTTCACCAAAATATTTGTTTCCTAAAACACTTTGTTTTAGTTTTTAAAAACAGTGCTTTCAAAACTTAACATTTTAAAACAAAACAGCAACAAATCTTTGACATTAAACATATCCGAACGATTTTTAAGGTAAAGAAAAAACAGATTTATGTCTGAAAACAAATCAGGCGTTTAACTGATTAAAGTTTTGTAGTTAAACCCACGTTGTACAAAACTGTTGGTTCCTCTAGTTTAGTGAAAGAAAAAAAACATGGTCACAGAAATAATTTAAATGCAGTAATAAATAAAGGTTTTATGAAAAGGAGCAAATGAAAGTGT
>NW_015151004.1:567565-579631 GCF_000732505.1 Cyprinodon variegatus | reverse complement strand
TTCCATAACCCAACATGACAGAAAGTGTGACATTGCTTTCGAAACATGCCTCAAAAGTTTTATTTAAGATTTTAACTGGTTAAAACATGTGCAAGTTGAAGATATGAAGTTACCTCTCTGTGCTCTAAATGATATTTTCAGGGGGTTTAAATTTGGTATTTAAACTAGGCCTGTTGTGAGCATAAAACACAGCCAGCTTATCTAAATATCTGGGTTTTGTTCGGCTTCATCACCTTTTTTAATTTCTATGTGTGTAAGCCAATAAGCTTGAAGTAAGCACATGGCTAGTTACGTAGACAGGCCGTTTCTTTTTAAAATCATTTTATGAGATCACCCTGGGAAACCTACAAAGCCCAGAGCTTAAGATTGTACTTTTTCTCCAGGTTAACTGTGCACTTAGATGCACCCTGCACAGAGGAGAAATAATCCTAGAGCGAAATAATGCTAGAGCAAAAAAAAAAAAAAAAAATCTCCTTCCTATGTTTTTGGTTTTCTGGATGTATTTGATTTTTTTGTTTTTTTCTTTGTTGCCCTCTTGTGTTGATGCCCTATTCCCTAGCTCCTTTCTAGAAGCCTCTGTTAACACCTGCTCCCAATCAGCTCGTTAGTCTTGAGAGCTGTACTGAAGGAAATTTCTTTTGGTATACACTCTGAATACAAAATGACAATAAAGTCTGGCTAAGTCTAAGTGAAATGCTAGAGCAAAAATAAAAAACAAAAATAAACCAGTGGATACAAATCAGTACCTCAATCATGCGTAATGACGCAGCATAACAAGCTTTGGGTGCCGATGGAAAAATAAAATCTTCTCTTTCGTCTATGTCTGCATCATCTCTTCATAAAGATCATATCTGCCATGTGATTGTTGTTGTTGTGAAATGTAAATGCCTTTAGGTTTCACAAAATCCTTTCAGACAAGTAATGAGTGCACTTATTTGCCTTGCCTTGCACTGATCAAATAAAGTGTATCCCTCAGTGTACAAGGATTTACCTGCATCCCCTCACAGCTTGTCTGACCGGCCTTTTCGTAGTTTACAGCTTGAAGCCATGGTAAAAATGTATGTCAAAAAATCCTACTGCTGTAATACAAAATGCTTTTAGTACATTCATTTGGCTCTAGGCGTGTCTGATAATAAAATTAATAAAAATTAATTAAATTACAAAAGTTAAGATCATGGTGGTTTGAGTCATTTGAAGGCCTTCATTTGGAAAGGAACAACATAACATTTGTCAGCTTGTTTCACTTCATTTCCCAAATAATGTTATGAAAACAGCTGCAATGAATAAGAGGAGAAATCGAAATGTGAAAAAAAAAAAAAACTCAAAATGGATTATTTTTCAACCAACAATGGTGCATACACTTTTACAAAAGAAGACTGTGTTTTACCTGTGGTGGAGGAAAATTGACAAAGTTAACCATTTTTAAGAGGAATTAAAATGAGGAGGCAAATGAACTTAATTGAATAATATGAAATGGGGATACAGAGCTAGGACTCATGCTTTAAAAAAAGGCGGTCAGAATAATGCCCTTTTCGCACAGGATACAGGTAACATGATCGTCATATAGCTGCAATAGGCAAATGTTGTAGATTTAGTCTTTGGCATGACATTCACCGGCCTGTTGCTGTATACTTTGCATCCAGGGCATCTGAAAAAAATAAAAATAAAACTCCTGACCTGTTGCCACATGGACATAAACCCTCTGGGGAAGAATATCCTTCTTGTTCTGAAAAAAAAGACATTCAAAAGATTAAAACCTGCAAAGACACCATGCACAGTTACTGTTTAAATATGATTATTTTCAGAAAGAAATATAACTGATTAAATCACTGCAAAGCCCATCAAGGGACAGGACGACTATAATGACACTCTGGCTAATAAAGAGCAAATGTTTTCATATTCACAGGACCTATTGTTTACAATGGAAGGAATACCCAAGTTAAAGATTTTGTGGTTAATTAATTTGTTTCCATGTTATTGAGATGGAACAGGGTATTTTAATGGCTTGCAGCATGTAACTTTACCAAATATTGAACATACAAATAATGGTGATCTCTACAGTCTAGTTTATCAGCATAGCACTGCCATAGCACTAAAGATGCATTCCTCCACAAATGTGAACTGATTGCCATGTAATTCTATATAACAATTTCTACGGAAAATATAAATATTCATACTTTCAGTTCATAGATGACAATGAATAGCATATGTACTGAATGCAGTAAATCACTGTGAGTACTGTATGGATAATATATTACATTTAGGCAGTAAATCACTGTGATTATTACACACTGTACCTTTAACCATGTGAAATGTGAAAATATTGATACAATTGATCTGAAAGCTCTGGACTGAGGATAAAAAAGTGAGTCCAGTCTTGCAGAAAGTTCTCTCAGATAGGACAGATGTTGCAATAATGCAAAGCTTTCTATGTATGAGCTGGCTGAGGTTGGGTACACAAGGTCTGATGTTGCCACTACCTGAGAGGAACATCATTTTTTTGTGGTAGAAGCCCCTCCGTAATGGTGTCTGATGTGAGGTTCCTGTTGTCACCTCTTCTGAAACCTCAACACAAATGAATTATTTGGTTAATATTAAATTCCATTGATGTGTAACACATGTATATGTACTGTCTAGTATAAACAGCATATACTTGCTTATTATAAAAACTCCAAAGTATTGTGCAACTGGCTTTTTCCTCTTGTACATCTTTCTGAGTGTGGTCATTATCGCTAAGACTGAGTCTCATCTGCTTCTCCAGCATCTGTAAATGACATTCTTTTAAATCTAGATTTAGGGGGCAGCGCATCAGCAAGCAAGTTTTTGTATTCCACTTTGTTGAATCTTGTTGCCATGCTTGAACAAAGAAAGTTCACAATGTCTTTTGCTCTGAGGTGGGTAGTGTACCCAAAATTTTTACTCAAATAAGAGTATAACTACTACATATTTTTTTACTCAAGTAAAAATTAGTCATTCAAGTCAAATTATAAAAGTATTCTGTAGAAAAGCTACTTGAGAACTCATTACTTTTTGGATAATAACATCCAATAGCATTTAATGCAAGCATTTAAAAGACTCAAATGCCTAAAGAATACAAATAAATGTCATGAATATCAAATAAACAAATGTGCAGAAGAGGTACTTTTACCAATTTTCTTATTACATAGATGTTGGAGCTTGGCCTGTTTTTCGGTGTAGTCCTGTTCAGAGTTTCCCACAGGATTTTAGGAGTAGTGGTGGGAGAGTCTGACCCTCGGGGGTTTTCATGTGTGCACATTTTTAAGTGTGGTGTATCCCACTTACAGTAAGTGCATTTTTGAGGCCACAAATGTAAATTGCTGTATATAAACATACTTTGATAAATAAGAACTTACAAAGGCTTATCAGAAGTAATTTAAATTTAATAAAAAAATTTAATACAGAATAAAACAATACAAAAACTCACTCACTAACTCGAACAAGCAATCTTTTAAACAAAACAATCGAATGAACAAACATTTTTGGACAGGCTATATTAGGAACTATTTACATAGTCTGCACCTAGGTGCTGAGCATTAAATTTTTCTGGGCTTTTTAAAAAAGAGCTCCAGAGCTATGACGTAATTAAAGTCTCCAGGGCTGGGTTCATTAATTAATCAAACATGCAGTGAGGTGTTCCCCCCAGAAGCTTGTTGCAGAGATCTGATTTCACCTAAAAAATTAAGATAACTGCAATTAATCAAAAGGAAGGAAAGCAGGAGTTGCATTTAAAAAAATACATTTTTAAGCCTATTCTTCTTATGTTTACAGTTCCCTGTAAGTGGATTAAATATTAGGCACACCAATCAGCAGCTGTAGTCGTGCCATTTTGCCTTACTCGATTCATGGTGGAGAAGTCTCACTCACAGTTTACGCTGGAAAATGGGATGACCAGCACAACTGCTGCCAAGTGGCTCAGTATAGGGTAGATTTGTCCCCATTCATCAAATTAACTTGCCAGGAGAGACAGGACTTCATATTGGCTCTTGTACTAGAAGAAAAAAATATTTTAGAGATATGTTGCTTATTTGTTTTGCACCAGTTTTGTCTCGAAACCTTCAATTGAATAATTAAGTCTTAGTGGCTGAATTATAATTTGCTATCCTCTTTTTAAGTCAAAATATATTCCTTTTTGAGACTGAGTACTAGATTGTTTTTTGTAAATGTAACGTGATTGTTTTTTAACTACAAGAAGCATAAGCATCACAAGATAGGATTAAACTAGGATTTAATAACACTTTTACTGCAGAAGAATGACTGATGCTTGCAATATCCTGGTTGAGGTGCAACCTTAATATAATTCACCCACCTTGAATGCTCTTCCGTGCAAGTGTTCCTTGAATGAGTGTCATTCCTTTGTCACCAAGGTCTCCCTACCATGAAGGAACTTTTTTGCTAAAGTCTGAAGGTGGACCATTGTCTCTTCATCCCCTAGTGCAGCTCCCTGTGGTCCCAAAACACTGAATGCCGCAATGGTATCCAGGTTTTGGAACCTTGTTTTAAGATGATTTATCAGGCAGGTGATGTAAGGAACAGCCACCTGTAAGTTGCAGAATAAAATGATAAAACTGAAACTGCATAGAAATAAGACATTCTTCCAATTATTTACTGTTTGTCATTGCTGCTTTAAACTACTGAACCCTAAAGGACAGTACACATTGACTGCAATCTAAGACTCAAGAAACTATTTCTACAAAAATGTATTTACCTGTCTAACAAATCTTCTTCACTGCTCCTCTCATGACAGCTGCTCAGTGCCCTTTCCTCTCCTTTGCCTTTCCTTCTCGTGCCGGATGTTGAACTGTCTAAGGCCAAGGGGGTCACCAATGTCTCTGTGTAGACAAGAATGGAATGACCCAGGCAGTGGGACCTCTCCTGGTTCCCGGATGTGCTTGACGGCCTCAATTGTAATTGGAAGCTAAAGTTAGAGAAATGTTACTCACATGTAACTAATCATTACCAGCAGTATCATAGATAAGCAAACATAGAATGGAACTTTTCATAACATACCTGCTCTTTGATACGGAGGAAGTTTATATTTGCCCGTTGGAACACCTTTGAGAGCCTCGTTATTTGTGGCAGTATGTCAGCCTGCAGGTATACAGATGCCACAAACCTATAGGTGGTGCAAAAGGTGTAGAGGCCCTTGGCATTTGGGCACCTCTTCATCTCTGCCTCCTCTGCCAATGTGGCAAGCACAGCAGAGAGATTTTTTTGGAGCATCTCAATTGCAAAGTGCTGGGATGTCCTGGTGTCTTTTACCTCCTAGAATAGAAATGTATTTTCTATTAGTAAATCCTTATTTGAACAATAGTTTTTATATATTATATTAAAACAAAGAGAAAGAAAAACAGCAGTTTTTGAAGATTTATATTATTTTATTTATGTGGTCTTGAACTTTACAACTTTAGAAAAGAAAAAAAAATCCCCAAACTAAAGCATTTGTAGTGGCTCAGTGAGCAAAATCCGAATACAAACTCTGAGTGATTGTAACACCTTCATCTTGAGGTCAAAGAGTCAGAGGGTTGTAGCTGCTGCCTTAAGGGCTGCACTTCAGTTTGCACTGTGGTGAAAATCCAAATGCAGTTCCTGTAGGTTGTTGCGGAAGGTGGCCAAGTATTTCACCTCATTTGAGGCGTATTTGCAGATCAGGGCAAGGCGGTTGGCAGCACAAGCCACAGCAACAATCTGGGGGAAGCTCATACTCAGCTGCTTAGCAACCCCATTTATGCATCCTGTGGTTACATGTCAAAAAACAAAAGCCAACATTTTTAACATCTTAAAGAAATTCTATCATAGGGCAATAAAATACTATACCTGTCAGAACTGCTGCCCCATCTGTGCCAAGCCCACAGAGTTTTTCTGTTGGCACTTTTTTTTTTTTGCAGAACATCTTTTACGGCAGATACAATGGTATCAGCTTTGCCATTACCGATAGCCAAAATGTCCGGGAACTGATTAAAAACCTGTCCCTTTTTATCTATGTATTTGAATAAAAAAAAAAACAGCAAAGTAAGCCAATTTATTGCTAAAACTCCAAATGTAATGTATGCAAAAAATCACGATAAAGCAGGAATAATCACATCTTTACCTGTCTTTAAAGTATTTATTTGATCACATTACTCTAATTGCGGTCAAACATTCTAAAAAAATACTGTCTTCCAGTATAGAAGTATAGAATTGCATAACAACCATAATGATAACGGAGACTACATTATGACCAGGCTCTGCCAAATATCTGCCAAATCATACTAGTCTTACCTGATGTGCAGATCAAGCTGACAAAGCAGGGAAACGTCTGTGCTTTCATCAAGCTCAATTCCGATGGCTTGGGATGACGTCATCTCCTCTCTGAGAGGCTCCTCAAGGACCTGAGAAAGGATCTCAAGCATTTCAAGTGCCTTGAGGTTACATGTGTTGTGAATTGTTGTAATATAAATAATTTGAATTGAATTTAATGCAAAAACGTAGAAAAACAATCCTTACAATGATATGACTGTCTATATGTTGGGACAGGTTAATGAACTTCCACTATAAAGCCTTTTTCCCACTGAAAATACTGTTTTAAAGTATGTTTTTCAAACATGGGTCAACCTGACAATCAGCATTTGACTCCCTTCTCATTGCCAACAAATCTGGTTTTAATCCCCTTTGTGAGCTTTGTGGCCTCTGTTCCCCCACAGTTGGGTGTCTGGTGACACCATCACGTACATTTAGCATTGATATTGTCATCAGTGTGATAGAAATCAGGAAAGTAAACAATAGAGGCCAACATGTAAGGAAGCCAGGGCCTAGTGGTAAGCTTTATTGTTTAGCTTCTTTATCTGTCCGAATCCCTCTCAGCAGTTCTTCGCCATGTTTATTGAATCTAGACAGAGTTGTTTCGGCTTGCTAGATCAGACCCAACTGAAACGGTGTGTTGACATCCGTACTTTCCCCTCAATGATATCAAGTAGTTAAAGCAGGTAAACCCGGCTATGGTGTTCCCACAGCATTCTGATCAGAGCCAAGGCAATTTTACCACAGGTCGCTTGCCAAGTCGCTTGACCCGTGTAGACACGTATCAATGAGCTGTTCCCACTGCCACTAAAAGCGGATTGTTCCCGGTCTTAAACAGGTTTTTCAGCCAGTGAAGATGTTTTAGTGGCAGTGACCCAGCTAATACAGATTAAATAAATACAGATAATGTGATTAAAACATTTTTAGTGATATAACTTCACGATTAACACTATGATTGTTTTATGTGAAAAATAAGTTTCTGCATTGACCTCTTTAAATGGCTTCAGGATGGTGCACATCTCCACCACAGCGATCTATTTATTGCACTTGGGTTATAGAAAGGACAGGCAGATTTGCCTACTAATAATGTCCTGTTTAAACCATTGTTCTTGGG
Source organism: Cyprinodon variegatus (assembly GCF_000732505.1). Taxonomy (NCBI): domain Eukaryota; kingdom Metazoa; phylum Chordata; class Actinopteri; order Cyprinodontiformes; family Cyprinodontidae; genus Cyprinodon; species Cyprinodon variegatus. The sequence goes on along the minus strand of NW_015151004.1, from coordinate 572,220 downwards.
ACCTGACTTTCTTTTAGCTTTTGTGCATCCACAGGGATTTTGTTTAAATACATTTTGTTTCTGTCATTGATTTTATCAGATGCTGTTCGAGACCATATTCCACAACAAGCTTAAAGGTATGAACCAGGAAAAGGAGATATGTTCGTCCAGTTTTTTAGCTTTGCCTTGGCTATTTCACGGCAACACTACCTATTTACTCACAAAGAAGTCTAGTGAACAGGAAGACATGCTAAAATGATCAAGGAATATAATTTGACAGACATGAATATGTAGTACCTGAGCTGTCCAGCAGTCTGTTGTGAGACAAACTGCTGATTCTTTGGACACCTTTGCTTTGAGAGATGCAGCGGAGTGGAGTCAGGGCAGATGTTGCAAACTGATACTGACTAATTTTGTTTGTTTTGCTTGCGTTTGAATGTTTCCAGCACCAACAGAACCAATGCTATCACTCATGGATGCACAGAAGTAAAGCATGATTCAGTCTCAACTGTGTCTTTCTCATTTTCTATAAATCATTAAATATAAATATGAATTAGGTTTCTGTCTCACTGCTGGCTTAAATGTTTGCTATATGGCTATTGTCAGGAGTAAAAAGCAACAAAACTGCTGCTTTTTTGTAGCTGCATTACTCATTTCAAAGTGCAAGGACAAACAATTTAGATAGTCAGTTCAATTAAGCTAAGGTAATCAACAGACATGTGCAAACTTAAACTCAAAGCCATTGGCTTCCCAGCCAAACGCCAGCTGAAAGGCAGCCCAACTCCGAGCAAAATCCCCTCCAACTTACAGCCACTTGAATGCATATTTTTTACTCTGACTCCACCCTTTCACTGAATTGCAGGGTCTGACCACGAGATGGCACTTCTCTTTAAATCTCAATGTCCACAAATCATGACAGAAAAAATATATATTTTTTTTTTTTACAAATATTGATGTTTAAAAAGGAATTGTAGGGGACCAGCCAAGGGCCCATCAAGGTAAGTGTGGAGATTTTCAATGGCTACTACTGAATAGCTAGTACATAAAATAGTCATAAGTCAAAGTGAAAAAAAAAACTATTATATACTTCTTAAGAGGCTGCAGCTAAGACTATATAAGAACCAGGCCTCAACAATGCTAATTTTAAATATTAGAAACAAAATGTATTAATAATTTGTTCAGAAATGAAATTAAAAAACCAAGTAGCAAATAACAAAATAGTGCCAAGAAAGGATATTTTGAGCATAGCTAAGTATGTTCACACTACTGTATAGTTGTACATTGGCTTTTTTATTAATACACCTCCCCTCAAATCTGGCTTTTCTTGGTCATTTATCTGGCCTTCAGGCTCAGAATGCTTTTAATCTCATTATAAACAGTACAATGAGATTAAAAGCCCCCAATATCAGTGCAAATACAGAGTAGAGAAATATGAAAATATAAAAACATATATCAAATATATACAGTGTACATTGTAGAAACTTCGACATTGGTGTAAAGTGCACAGTGATAAATAAATATGGTGTGTATTTAGATAAACAGTAAATAAAAAATGCAAATAAATGTATATTGTCAATCAGTGCTTGGCATATTGCACGTGGTTTAGGATTGCATAAGGAAAAGTCAGAGTTCAGAAGTGCAGGACAGACATGTTTTGGAGAAAGGTGGTGTGAGTTTAAACGCTGCACTTTGCTTTCACTCAGACTAGTAAATTGGAATTACAAGGTGTTTAGTCTTTAAACACAGGGCAAATAAAATCATGAAAACAGCTGATGGACAGGAAACACTGGTAAGTTAATCAAACTAAATATTGTCCAACGTGATGTTGTGCAAGCTAAATCCTTCTAAGATTATATTATTTTATTACCTCAGTGTTTGTCTGTCGCATTTGTAAGAGTTATTCAGTAATAAGAAGACAGCTTCACATGGCTTTTCCTTTTGATTTCAGTGGCTCGCCTGGGGAAGTCAGCTTGGAAAAGCAAAACCAGAAAAAGTTATATTTCATAATAAATTAATATTTTGTAGAGTGCAAGGTAATTTTTAATCATATATAATGCTTAGAGTTGGCTGTAGATGGAAAAAAGGGTTGATGTAGGACCTTTAAAATAGAGAAGATTTTTTCGTCGAGTGAACTGAGGGTAAAAACCGATAACCATTATATTTAATCAAACTACAAATTGTCTAGATTATCAAAAGCAGCTGTACCAGTATACATCAGCATTTTCACATTTTTCTGCCGAGGCTTTAATATCTGAAAATGTGACAGTCTGATATAATAATTGAAAAATATGGTTAAAAAAAAAAAGATAAGTGGTCTTACTGTACATGTTGTCTCTAACCTGGGTTGGAACAGGACGTGTTCCAAGAGCAACTTTGATTTGATGCTTTTTCACTATTGATGATTTATGTATTCATTTTAAAACCTTAAAACTGATAGCAATTACAGAATCTTTTGGTTATGTTTTTGGATTTGCATGGTACCAAAAAGGGATTATTTTGTTGTCTTGAGTGAGCTAGGTTATTTTTATCTGTTTATTATGACTGAATTAAACACGTGGTATTTTAAATACAAATGTGTTGGTATCTCAAGAAATTATGACTATGATGCAGAAATGGTATGCCCGTTAAACCAGATCTGTTTTATAGCCATCCTTTTCAAAAACTAACTAAAATAAACTATTAAAAGTATTAAATAAAAGTATTGTAATGTATATACAACTCTGGCAAAAGGATTATGGTCTATTGCAGAATAAACCTTTATAGTAAAACCTCTGGTTACAAAACAACTGCTCTTTAAAATGCAACTCACATAAACCTATTGAATACTCAAGTTGTTTACATTGCTGTAATGAGGAAATACCTTTGAATATGAGAACCTTTAGCTATTCAATAAATAAATCCGAGCATGAATGCATATAGAATTAAAACTATATTTTCTTTTTCAGATATACCCAGCTCCTTTTTGCTTGTATGAGAGGTCACCTTCACAAACGGCTACCTTCAAAGGAATGGTTGCTTCGTTGAAAATGTAATCTTTTCCTAATCCTTTATTTCTGTATGTTTTTTTTTCTCTTTCAGTCGAACTTTTTCATTTTATATGAAGTCTTATATGTCTCTCCCTGAAGGATGTATGGCCTCTGAACACATCTTATACTGACTCAAGCTTGAGTCAGGACCTTCACGGAGAAAACATGCTCTCACAAAGCATGCTGTTATGAAACCTCCACCTTTCATGAACACACAAAACAGCATGTTGGACTATAGTTTATTTAAAAAATCCCTGCTTATTTTTTTTTTCTCTGAAGGCTGAAAATAAGCGAGTAATGTAGAATGTAATTATCTATTGCCCATCACTGCCAAGCAAATGCCACATGTTTCTTTTTCATGTAAATATGCATTCAAGGATTTGTTGTCTTCCAAACAAAATCCATGTGTGCATTGCTAATTCACAGTTAATTAGTTTTAAACAAAGTAAGCCCCACAGCCTAGCAATGTCCACAGAGCATTATTAACAGGTACCCATCTAATGTGCCAAAATCTTAATTTATGTCAACTATACAGAAGACAGGCAGCGAAAAGTTGCAGTTTTGGCAGGAAAAACCCAGATGAACAGAACTCCCTGTTCTGCTTTAGACAATGTAGTGTTTTCACTCTCTGCCTCACTCCATTCTGTGATGATGATGTAAACCATACCAGAGAGCAACTTGTGAAAAGCTATTCACAACATTGTGTCTATGATGTGCGGTCCAATTTTTTCTCTTATTAGTTTCCAGAGGAATGTTAGCTGGAGCAGAGTAACTGAGATATTGACTTGTATGTGAACACTACATTTCTACAAGTACAAACACACAGGAGATAACATTTATTTTTAAATCATTTTCAAGTATACAAATGTTGATGCTAGGGCACAGTATACAGTGCTTGTGAAAGTATTTGGCCCCTTAAACTTTTGCCACATTTCAAGCTTCAAACATAAAGATATAAAATTGTGCATTTTCTGGGGATGAATCAACAACTGGGACACCATATTGAAGTAGAAGGAAATTTATTTGCTATTTTAAACTTTTTTAACAACTAAAAAACTGAAAAATGGAGCATGCAAAATTAAAAGACCCCTTTACTTTCAGGGCACCAAACCCTCCCCAAAACTTAATTGAGGATCTCTGACTGATCCAAAGTTGACCTAAATGACTGATGATGGTGAATAGAATCCACCTGTGTGTAAGCAAGTCTCCGTATAAATGTACCTGCTCTGTGATCTCAGAGGTCTGTTAAAGGGTAGAGAGCATCATAAAGAACAAGGAACACACCAGGCAGGTCTGAAATACTGTTGTAGAGAAATGTAAAGCCAGATTTGCATATAAAAATATTTCCTAAGCTTTAAACATCTCAATGAGCCCTGAGCAAGTGATGAAATTAAAATGGAAGGAGTATCTTACCACTGCAAAATATAGGAAATTTACGACCTGACCGCCGTTTATAACTAGTGATGGTGCGATGAGGCCTCATGAGGGATTAAACTGTTTTGGCAAATTGCTTCAATGAACCAAACATTTCATTAAGCTTCATGTGAACATATCACCACCTACTGGCACAGTGCATAACTATAGTTAGCTATTTAATCTGTATTTAATCTGTAGTCTATATATATATATATATATATATATATATATATA
>NW_015151004.1:561660-566128 GCF_000732505.1 Cyprinodon variegatus | reverse complement strand
GTTGCAGGTATGACGCAGATTTATGCCCATTATTGAAACAATGTCTGCGATATGTTCCTCCTTTCTGCGGCACTGTCTGTGGTCACCTACAATTTTGGAGAAGTGTACACGAGTATCTGCGGAAGGGGAGCATGATTATTTGCATTCACTGCGACACACACGCAGACGACCTGGTTTCTGAGTATAAATCATCCTTTAGAATATATCCAAACTATATCAAACTGACCGCAACTCTCCTACATAATCCCACATCTTGACTGAGTACTAAGGCTGTTTAGATGCCTGTCAAAGGACATAGCAAGCTAAACCACTTCCCGAAGCAGTCACGTGGAATGGTGGGAGCGAGGCTTCGGATGTCATTGATTTTGGCCCCTACCCTGAATGAAACAAGCCTTGATACACGCTTCCACTACTCGACACACCACACGAAGCCTCAGCTCATCTCCACTGCTCTAAACCTTTAGTTCAATTGAGGATATGACAGATCAGACATGCAGCAAAGAGGCCCATGACCACTCTGGATGAGCTGCAGGGATATATAGCTGAGGTGGGAGACTGTCCATTGGACAACAATCAGTGGTTTTCTACACAAATCTGGCCTTTATGGAAGAAAGACATTGCATAAAGATATCCATTGAAAGTCTTGTTTAAAGTTTGTCACGAGCCACCTGGTAGACACAGCAAACATGTGGAAGAAGGTGCTCTGGTCAGATGAAACTTAAATCGAACTTTTTGGTCATAATGCAAGATGTTATGCTTGGTGTAAAAACTAAGCACCGTAACCCTAACACATAATTCCCACTGTCAAACATGGTTGTGGCAGCACCATGCTCAGGCCCTGCTTTTCCTCAGCAGGGACAGGGAAGATGGTTAAAATTNCCTAACACATAATTCCCACTGTCAAACATGGTTGTGGCAGCACCATGCTCAGGCCCTGCTTTTCCTCAGCAGGGACAGGGAAGATGGTTAAAATTAAAAGGAATGCGGATGGAGCCAAATACAGGACCATTCTGGAAGAAAACCTGTTGGAGTCTGCAAAAGACCTAACACTGGGATGGAGATTTATCTCCTAACAAGACAATAATCCAAAACCTAAAGGAAAACCTACAATGAAATGGTTTACAAATAAACATATCCAGATGTTAGAATGGCCAAGTTAAAGTACAGACCTGCATCCAATCGAGAATCTGTTGAAAGAACTGTACACTGCTGTTCACAAACAGCTCACCATCTAAGCTCACTGAGATCCAGCTGTTCTGTAGGAGAATGGACAAAAATATCAGTCTCTCGATGTGCAAAACTGATAGAGAAATACCCCAAGTGACTTGCAGCTCTAATCACAGCAAAAGATGGCGCTACAAAGTATTAACTCAAGGGGGCTAAATCATTTTGCACCACCAATTTTTTTGTTGATTATTTTAATTATTAGCTAAAAATATACAATAAATTTTGTTCTACTTCATGATTGTGCCCCAGTAGTTGTTGATTCTTCACACTGAATTACAATTTTATATCTTAATCTTTGAAGCCTGAATTGTGGCTTTAGGTCTAAAGGATCAATGTGACCAAAATATACTTTCACAAGGTACTGTATGTGCTCAATATTTTCCCTTTGTAGTGACATACACTATTATAGATTGCTTTGGAAAAGTAACTACACACCTTGTACTCGGGGCACATTTTGTAACATTATAGTGAAAATAAATCTGTAAGTGGAGCACATCAGTCAAGTCTTAAAGTATTTACAATGGCTGTATCTCAAAGAATAGACTTTAAAATAGTATTTTTTTATCAAAAAATTTAACTTAGCACCAAAATACATTGCAGACTTTTTGTCAGTGTATAAACCGCCCAGACCTCTCAGCAGGGCTGACCAGAGATAAGCCCACCAGGTATAGAGAAAAAAAATTATATGTGTAATTATCAGGCAACCAATACACTTAGATGGAAGTTCAATAAACAAAATGGGAGAAAATAAAGATTTCTGAGCCAGTGCATGGTTAAAAATACCTTTAATATCTTTCTCAGCAGCATAAGCTGACAAATGGTTTTAAGGAATTCTTCAACAGTTCTTTTGAATATCCAGTAGTTAGCGTGGTAAGAAAATATACACAGAAATACATACTAGCAAAAAATAATTATAAATAAATCTTTTGCTGATGTAACACATAGCTCTCAAAGCCAGATGTCAACCTACTGTAAAGACACTGGTCCTTACTTAATGTAGCTGTACTCTCTTATTTCAGCTCTGGATCCTGGATACAATACACTAATAAAGTTCCACATGGATTAATTGACTGCTCTGAAGCTTGATTTAGCTCTGAATAATGAAGGCTTAATGTAAATAATCCACTGATCCATTTAATTGTATTCTGAATCAGCAAACAGGTTCAGCTGGACTCTAATCAGAAAGCACAGAGCATTCCAGTCCTTTGATAGTTTCAAAGTAAAGCCCATTTATTAGCCCATATGGTATATAGAACGACAAATATGAAGCACATGCACTTTGTTGACAAGAATTAACAGTGTTCTTCTTTTTCTGTGCCCTTAAATACTGTACAGTCCTGACAAGGCAACATTTTGTGCACTAAACTGTAAAGTGTGCTACACAGTTGCAGCTGATCTTGCACATTAGCAAAAAAAAAAAAAAACTGATTTGTTGCTTCTTTTGAAATAATAATAAAAAAAGACATTATAAAATGCACATTCAAAGAGAAAAAAATATGTATGCTTCCAGCCAAGCAAGCTGCACATCTGACTACAAGTAACTTCTACAGACAGGGAGGTAGCTGCCTAAACAAGAGCTGCTGGGTACAAATGGTAATCAGCACCACCAGTCCCCCCAGAGCCTAAACGTAAGTTAGAGAAGGTGAACTACTCTGTTTTTAGATGCAAGTCGGGATCTGTCATTTGGTTATATTGGCAGAAAAAAAAAATAACATCCACTGAAATCCTTGAAGCATGACGCATACTCACACTCTCCCTCACATTTATCATCCTGTCAGTGTATAAATCCAGTACATTTATCATATATAAATTAGCCTGGGATGGTGATCGGTAGACAGGCTGAGGGCCACGCATCTATTCATGTGTGGTCTCAGGAGTTTTGCGGTAATTATTTCCCAGAGAACGGGAAGACCGGGAGGACAAATTGGAACACGTGTGTTCTTCTGGTTCTGTGTTTCATTCAATCACAGGAGCTACATTCTCTGCAGGACACCGGTGACATTTGAGAACAGCTGGCGGGATTCATTTCACAGGTGTCACAGAGCATTCGTCTTGCAGTGTGGATACATTTATCCAGGAGGTTGTTCAAGGTACGGCCAACTGAAGACGTGAGACTGAAAAAGGCCTGATCATAATGATCCAGTGTGCATATTTAATTAAAAATGTGAAAAGAACATTGGATGGGTTGAATAAGTCTCTGTGAATCACTACGCATTATTGTATAATTTTTAAAGAGCCTGTTTAGACACTTGGATTAGAAAAGACCATTGTTGTGGTAAATTAATTTTGAACATCATTTAGGTCAGGAATAAATGTATTATCTTTAACCGAGGGAACTAAATTAAAATCTTGTTTTAGCCTGTTTTTCTCTGTATTTTTTTTTAAACTTCTGTTGAAATTCTTGAAGTTACAAAGCATTTTTTTTTGTTTATTTATATATTTTTGTGAAACATGAGCCTTTTTTCTGAAAGTGATCTAACAGGAAAAAATGTGATAAGAGGTCATGCAGTAAATGTCTCCATGGATTAGAGATATCCACACATTTTTTTCTCTAGAGTCATAAGCATAAAATTATAAAAGAAAAAAAGGTGTTAATGACATAAAACAAAATGGGCCTGATCTAATAAGATCCCAAACAAGGAGGGCTAATTTGTTTTTGGAAGGAAAGTTTTTGCAATTGATCACAGGCACAAAAGTGGGGCTGAACTCCAGGCTTGAATAAGGATTTTGAATGTCGCTGTAACCACGGAGAGGCTGGAGAGTGAATTTATGTTATGTGTTTCAACGGCACCTGCAATTTGTGACCGACAGCCAGAGATGATAGTTGCCTACAGGTGTTGTCCAGAAAAAAACAAATGGTTAAACAATTGCATAACAACAAAACAGAGGACAACAGTTTTCTTGAATAACAAGAAAGGGGTGAAAGTAGCCATGTCAGATTCTGAGTTTGTGGTAATGAGATAGTGACGTACAAAGACAAACAATTTCATAATATCTGTCTATTCTCACAATTTATTTTGACTCTCTACACCTGAGACTTCCTACCAGCATAAAGATTTCAGGATCAACGGTCAAACCATATTACCATTCCAGGAGAATAAAATAAGAAGAACATGTACTTTAATCCAGTACGTTATTCATGGATTTGAACATGTCATGGTCTTGGTTCTGTTGTACTTTACTTTGCTCCTTGTTTTCTAGTTTTATTGGTTTAATTCCAGTTTTGTTGTAATTTCTAGAT
>NW_015151004.1:557767-561485 GCF_000732505.1 Cyprinodon variegatus | reverse complement strand
ACAGTGCCGTATATGGACGGAAATCCCACTTTTCATGCAGTGGGTCCGGTCATCGCTGTCGTCGTCTCACCTCGTCTCTCCCTGGCTCCTTGTACATGTTTTCCCTTGATGTCTCCATGGTTCTGGTCTGTTACATTTTTAGTTGGATTTTTGGACTGCCTTTGTTAACCATTTCCATCATTACAACTACAAGTATTCACCTCAGCGTCTCTGCCTCTGCATTTGGGTCCTCCAAACCACAACCAAAATGTGACAGAACATGGTTAAGTAATCGGATTTGCTCACACTGTCAAGTTTGTAAAATGTTATCCTACATGCAAATCGCTAGTAGTTAATTTCAATGGAACAGAAAATTCCAAGCCCAGCTTCTAGTTCAGCTACAGTTGGGAAGTGTTTCTTGGCAACAGCAAAATGCTGACTTCTCTCCCCACTCTGTCGGCCCGCCAGGCTTTCTCATTGATAAGCATTATCTAAAATTACTATTTTGATCAAAATTATCAATGTTTGAACATAAAAAATGATTTTAGAGTCTATAGTTCAGGTATCTGATGTATATATATTTTATTTTTGATCATCACTAGTATGTGCATAAATTCTTCTAAGGGTGAAAATTCGAGAGAGTGGCACATGAGCTTGATGAAATGCGTGTCACACTGCTATACCATGATAGTCGAGAGCAAACCTTTGGTGTAGCAATATAAAGCAGTATTACACAGTTATGTCTCTAGACAGTTAAATGTCTCTCTGACTTCTTTTCATCACCTTTTACTAACTACACTCACCCTAATCGCTATTTAAAATACCAGAAAAGCTTCTGTTGGTCATTATACCTTTAATAACTTGTCATGATATAATATTCTTTCTAGGTATCACTTGCTGGTGATGTGTTGATACAAGGCCTTGACGCCAAATCTAGTTTTGATGCCAGTATTTAATATTACTCAAGGTTTTTATTTCATTATAATGTTACCAAGTGAATGGTTATAAAGAATAATATTATCTTTAACAGCTTGAAAAAACTGGTCCTCACATTTGCTTTGCCAACCTCTATTAGCCTATAAAATAGGACGAGCTCAAGGGAGAAGGAGAGCTCGAGAGCTGCGCACGACAGCATTTTGACAGAGGACGCTCACTGCATTCCAGGGGGAGTCATTATTTATGCATTAGCGATGTGAAACTAATTGCATTCATCACCAGCTCACAGGAGCCCACAAAGCTGACATGCAATTTCACTTTAACATACAGCCATTTACACGTACCTGCCAAGTGTCCAACAGCACACACAAAAAGAAAACAGGCAAGGGGAGCTAAGGTGCTTGAAATGAAAATCCAGAACTCTGCTTGTAGAGGAGTTTATTAGTGCTGTACAGTTTGCACTGAGCTTTTGGGATTAAGGAATAAAGGCAAAGATTTGCAGCCATTCATCAAAATAAATTGTATAACACGGCCCTAATACAGTGAACAAAAGCAATCTTGGAACAAACCGTGCAGGCCTCTCTCTATTTATTGTTCAGCTGGGTTGTTGGCGTTCGCAGCGGGTAAATATTAATGCCGTAGAGTTCTCCAAGGTGGAACTTGTTGCCCTTGTTTTCTCAAACAACATCAAACTATAGCAAATTAATACAGTGGCAGTTTTGGCAAATTCAGTATCAGAAGCTTGGCAGACGGGTAAGTGATGTGCCTTATATCTCCTCCAAACTAGTGGCCCGATGCTTCATCTGTGCTCTGGACTGTGTCTGGCAGAGCTTGTTGGAAACAGAGAAAAAAAGAGACAATAGGATAAAATGTGTTGGCAACAGATGGGAGCAAGTTTGGCTCTGAGTTTCCTCCCCCTCTGTTCCGCTCTCAGCTTCAGCACCCACCTTCCTCTGTCATCCCTCTTGCGTCTCTCTCCTTATTTCTTTTTTTTTTTTACCCCCTCGATGACATTTCTCTTCTTTCACTGCAGCCATCCTGCAGCACAATCTAATCTGAGCAGACCCTTTCAAGGACCTTGGCTAAAAAGCATGCTTCCTATAATCTGAATTTATGAGTACTCCGCTCAGCTGAAGTTTAATCCCTTTTTAGGTTTATGCTGTCTGTGTCACTTTGACAGGTTATGCAGCCTCTAAGGACTTGGGGACAAGCAGATAATTGCTATATATGGCTCTTAAAAAAACCAAACCACTGTATCAACATTTTCAGCATTGTGACTTTTAGAGAGGTGTTCACTTGACTTGAGATACAATCTAACTCTACCTGACACTCGGACTCAGTGGAGGATGGGCTTGGTAAAGTCAGTGTGGATAGAGAGGGATGTAAGCCCTCCACAATAACAGTATCCTTTGAAGATTAGACTGACTGGGGAGCATGGTAAATTGCTTTCTGCGTGTTCCTCAGTCGATGCACGAGTTGTGGAACATTTGTCAATGACCTGTCTGACAGTGAAATGAAAAGAAAGCCTAGTCAAGCTTTCATTTCCAGAAATAGCCAGCTAAAAGTGTCCTATTGGGACTTATTTCTAAATCATAATACCTGCAAAAGCTATAATGCATATTTTAACCATGTGGCTGGATGCTTTATGCATATTTGAAGAACTGAGTAAGCATTGAGATAGGTCTATGTATCTGTTTGTTTCACCAAAATTCATCAGCTTCGTCACGCTATAAACAGAAAAAAGGAGGAATTGGGAAAAATAATTTATTCCCGCATGGTTCTTGGTGATTATTTTATATTTCTAATTATAACACTAACACAGTGATAGTAAGAGGGACAAGGGTCGGCACCCCCCTCCTTGGAACTTTTGTACAAAACATTACCTATTGTCACTCATGTGCAATATTCTTCTCACTCACTGTGCAACATGCCAACTAGTGTGTAGTCTGTTTAATTTTTTACTTATTCATAAGGTGAGTACATCTCTGCAGTAAAAGTTCAATAATCCATGTCATCTACTGTGTAGTCTTTCATTAGCTCTCTACTGTGCAGATGCTTATATATCTAAAGGAAACATATTCCAGGACATTACAACTTTTTTATGCTTTTTGGTATTATGTACACTCTTTTTATGTTGTCTGTTGTATTTTTATCTGTAATTGTATCTTGCTTTGACTCTGCCCTTTGTACTCTATATAAGCTGTTGGAAGCAGAATTTTCTTGAAGGAGTAATCCCGAGGGATAAATAAAGTTGAGTGTACTGTAAGTCTAAGTCAGAGACATTTAGACTTTCAAAATCTCTAGCATTTTGTCTTGTTCATTCATTTTATTGTAGTCTAATTGTACCAGTGAGGCATTAATGAAAAACTGATGGCTTAATTTCAAACTTTAACTTGCCAATTCCATTTTAAGCCCATGTTGATTGAAATTTAAGAACTTTAGCTACAAAATATCTTCAACCATCAAAACCATTGTGCATAGTCTATTTTTTTTATACAAAATCTTTTGTTAAATCAGAATGTTTGAGATACGTTTGATTTTTAGCTCAACATCAATAAGTAAACATCCAATTTTCTAATAAAAACAAACACTTTAGTTCTTTGTAGAAATTGTATCTGTGTGTGAGTTCACCCCAAAAAATACACAAAAAGAAAGATTTCAACAGCCAGTTATGGTGTTTCCTTTGCTGCCTTTGGCCAAATTTAAAGGCACACTATGCAACATTTTTCAGTTAATTAATGTGTTCCATAACGTTATGGATGATTAAATGATTCATTTCAGGTTGAACAAAGGTATTCTCGGC
>NW_015151004.1:522564-556820 GCF_000732505.1 Cyprinodon variegatus | reverse complement strand
ACTTTTACTTTCGCCCTCTGGGGGGAGCCTCGCTGGAAAATCAACACCGGTTGCATAGTATACCTTTAATGAGTGGTTCCCCCAGAGTCAGCTGTTTAGTGAAAATGTTGCAGTGTTTTTGTTCCTATTTACTATGAAACTAGAAAAAAGCACAAGCTGCAAATTTTGCCCAAAATTGTGACTTACGCCTATATCTAAAATTTGCACATGATCTGGATCATTACCCAAAGTATATAAATGCTTCTTTGGCATGAGGCGCACCTTTGGGTTAATATTTCCATAAAATCCATTCATAGGTTTTCCTGCTAACAAACCAACAACCTTCCTTGTTTTTCTCTGTATTAAAATACCTACATACCGGTACTTTTTGAGCCAAGTGCTCAGGCTGTAAATAGTCAATGCTGCCACCCACTGGTTTAGTGGGGAACTGCTTGTTCCGACAAAAAAACCTTAGCTTACAATGTTAGAAAAATATAAGAAAAACTGTATCCAGATTATGATTCGGATAAACAACAGAATTTAATTTTTGATTTTGGCGGATTTGAGCTCCTCCCATTAGACAAATGTAGAATTTTTCTGCCTGAAGGAAGACAACTTTTCCCATGAGAATCAGCATGGTAAAGACCATAGCATGGTAAATACCTAATCAGCCGGTCACCTGCAGCTGGACTGAACTACATTTCTGTTACCAGTGACTGTCTGAAAGATGAATTGCGATAAGGTAATGAATCTAACTATGATGAAACAATGTCATATGATGATGTTGAAAATAAGAAATTATGGATTTGCACCATATTCCACAAAAAGAGAATTGCACCATTTCCTATTAAACCTATGAACTGTTTTTTCTTTTGGTATTTAATCAAACTAAATTAACTCTGGACAGCAACTTTGGATCTTCTTTTCTGAAAAAGCAGACTCTTAATATCCAAATTGTGTTGTGACCCCTGATATAGAGTAGTTACAAGTAGAACAAGTTTAATCAGTGTAACAGTTTACAAGTCCACCACAAATATTTAATTAATTCTTTTAAGAATGCACTGAAAGTTTATGTGTATGTTTTAAGAAAACTTTAGTGTGTAAAACATCAGACCAGTTTTCTTAACCACACAGCAAAAGTAATAGCAGGGAAGGAAGAATGCTAAATAGCCGAGGTAGGATTTAGATGATGCTCCTGGCAGCTTCCTCTCTAAGTGACTCGGAGGCTGACCGGTAGCATTACTATTATAAGAGCTAGATTAATGGGTCTGGGTTGAATGTGGCTAACAAGTTAGTGTACAGCAGCCCCCTACCCTCTTTGACAGACTAAGGCTGGCTTCACACTCACCACGTTCCATATCATCTATTGTAAAGACAGTCACGCAGCAACACACTTAACATTCGCAGTGTGTACGATCCATCACTTTATTGTCTCTTATTTTGAAATTTACCAGATCCACTTAGACCTTCCCCGTACCTGATTTCCTGTCTGACTGCTCTGGTTTTTAGAAAATGACACTTTTTCAGCATCACTCACTGGAGATGCGTTGTCGTCATGCTGCGGCAACAAATATCAGGTGGGAATTAATACATTTTCTGTGAGCCAAAAAAACAATGTGAGCCAAAAAAACTAAACGTTTAGTTTGAAAAATATAATTCTGTCATATATATATATATATATATATATATATATATATATATATATATATAAAAATATATATATATATATTTGACAGAATTATAGTTCTTTGTAGACCTAATAATAAAGAGTAGAACAACAAATTAAAATAAGCTTGAGGCAGATAGNAAATATATATTTGACAGAATTATAGTTCTTTGTAGACCTAATAATAAAGAGTAGAACAACAAATTAAAATAAGCTTGAGGCAGATAGCTGTGTAAAATTACAAAAATAAAAAGAAAATTAAGTCACTAGGTGAGTTGACTTTTTTTTTAAGTCACCCCACCTAGCGACTTAATTTTCTTTTTTTTTTTTTTTTATTTTACACAGCTATCTGCCTCAAGCTAATTTAAATCTGTTGTTCTGCTCTTTATAATTAGGTCATGAAATAAATTGCCCTTTGAAGAAAAAAATTCTCAGTTTTATATCCTTTGTCCTTTCATTTGTTACAAAAAAAATAATAATCATGAGAAACATTTAAAAAAAATGTATTTGTTTTCTGATCAAATTGCATGGCTGCTCAATAACCTGTACCCTGGAAATAAATGTACTGAAAGCTGAGATAAAATTGATGAAATGAATGAATCTGCCTGGCTAAGACCAGCCAGCAGGAAGCAAAAAAAAATGGTCATCTCAAAGTCTTAGCAGAACCTAAATATTATTCTTTGTTTACCCCTTTAACCAAATCCAGCTAATTGAAAATAATTAATTTCACACACATCATCTGAGGCTGTAGAGATCACACAGCTTCATATTAAGCATTCTTTTTGATTATGGCATAATTATGGAACGACCCGATGTAAGATTTTACTAGTCCTTTATTTTGTATTGCTTAAAGATGAGTAATGTTTTACCTCAATGATTTTTGAAGGACTAAATATTAATCATAAAATATGTTTGGTTGAAAAGCTGAATTATTTCATGAAAAAAAAAAAAAGATATTTAAAACCAACCCAAATAAAGGTTCCAAAGGATTAAAACCTCATTTTGTTTCAAATAGCTTGTAAGCTCACCACGAGCATGAAATCGGGACAGAACAAGAACCTATTCATCCCAGCTCCAATCTGTTGTTAACCTCTGTGGAAAATGCAGCTTACAGGAGTAAGCTGTAATATTGCAGCAGTGCTACAGCAGCAGTGTCTATGCTATAAAGCGATTTCCCCAAATCCACAATTCTATCACTGTAGCAGGAATCCACACTTTTCGATGTATTCTGGTTAAAATCAGTGCCTCTGACCTGCTTTTTGCCTAAGGGAATAAATGGAAACACCGGTGAGGTAAAGCTCTGAGGCTTACAGGTCACATAATGCATAAAGCAGATAACATGTAAAAATGTGCAAGAAGAAAATATATCCCTTACAGAATAAATATAGAGTTTTATTGGCAAGAAATATAAAACTGGATAATTAGGCATGAACCATGTAGCTACACTCATCCACTACTTTAAAGGTGCAGCTGTTCATTGTCTTGTTATTACAAATAGTGTAGATCCCATTGGAACCATTAGAAGCATTTAGCCATTTTAGAAAGATATAGCAACTTTTTTGACTGGCTCTACTCTTCCAAATGAATTTTCAAACTTTTGCACAACTTTCTTTTTAAGCATTAAGGGTTAAGTTCTGGCTTTTTGCGGCCCGTCCCGAGGAATAGGTATTATAAAAGATTTGTAACAATATCAACAATTCAGCCTGATGGTTGAAGTTTTATGGTGTGAGAAATAATTTCTTGGAAGACTCAGGGCGCCTTGATACCAATTGATTGCTGTTGAAATTTCCCTCATGGCTGGCTAAATTTCTTGTCTTCTTCTTGTCTGGCATTTCCTATTATTGGGAGAATATTCTAATAGTTTGTAAATTTGGGTTCACATTGAGAGAAAAAATAAATAAATAAATAAATAAATAAAGCCTAAACAACAAATTTAATATACCTTTAAAAGATGCTAATGTGTTAAGAGGAGCTATAATCTTTGAGAAAATAACCTTTACTTTTAGAGGGGACCAACGCAGTACTGATGATCTGTGCTTAACTCATTGGTACCATGCTGACCCAAGAACCACTCCAATAGCAGTAGCAAGGTTTTACAAGGTGGGAGTTCTTAGCTGAACCCTATTGAAAGTGTCAACCAGAAACAAAAGAAACGTGCCTTTAAATTAATCAAAGAATAGCAGCAAAGCAGTCACCCAATGACTGACTGCCTTTACTACAAATAGATTTAGAATGGGTTTCTTCTCTCTCTGTTTACACATAATTGAGAAAAATTGTTGCAGTCAACCCACAAAATAAACTGTATACATTTTGGTATTCAAAGAACAAGAAATTGGGTTGTACTGTAATGTCTTAAGTAATAGCAAATACATTTTAAAGGGCCATGTAGACCTGTTGTGGTTCTCTGTGACCATGCTTCTGACTGTCCGACCTTGATAGATGAATTTTACATGGATGTCATGAGTCAGAAAGGAAATTAGACACGATGGCAAAGAAACAATCATCCATTTTTGGAGAATATTAACTTAGATGATCATTCTGTGATGTACATATTATGTCATTTCCGAAGCTAGTGGAGTTTTCTGTTTTTCACAGGCCCTCTTGTGATTTTACTGTAAATCTGGCTGTTACTGTGTCATCTCAAGATTTTTTGGTACATATTGTCAAATACTTACTCAACCTTGCAAGCTGAGTTACTCTCTTGTTGAAACCTGGTTCCTTAAAAGTTGCATCAGATCATAAGTGTTGGATCCCAAGCATTGTATTTTGTTGAAGAAGACAATCTCTGCCATATAGGGAAACCTGGTACTCAGTATTCTATTACAGTACATGAGAAAAAGTGATCAGGACAGCATAAGTTGACTGAGAAGATGACTGTACCACTCTGAGAGTCTTGGGCCATGGAAGTGTGAAGTATTAGTCAAGTGTACCTATTTAATTGGTTCTTAAGGTGAAATTATCAATGCCATAGAGTGGATGAATCGTCCTTTCAATCATGTCTAGTTTGGTCTCAGTTCCAGGTAGTAGTTTTAATTAATGCCAATGCCATTTTTTGGCCCCAATACAGATACCTGATACCTGCCTGCACAGTATTGGCCGATACCAATACCATACCGATGGCATCTGTTTGAAATTGATGTGTGTTTGTATATATGAAGATCTGCATACTACTTAGACGTAAAATAATTGCCATCATGGCTTTGTCAAGCTGCTGCCGACCTTTATAAAGCAGGGAAAAAAAGAGTAAAACGAAGAAAATCCAGTAGAACTTTTTATTGCCTACCTGGAAAAGGTGATAATAGTTGAATAAACTTTTGGCTCTCAAAATGGTATTGGTGCCCTATTTGTTGGTACTCGCCGATACCGATAAAACCATTTTAGAGCAGTATCGGGGCCCCTTCCGATACTGGTATCGGTATCGGTGCAACACTAGTTTTAATCAGAATCAGAAATACTTTAATAATCCCAGAGGGAAATTACTTTTGTTAGACACTCCAGTTACAGTTTTATATATATATATATATATATACATATATATATATATATATATCCTCCTGAGACCCGGCCCATTCATTCATGTCCATTATAATGGACATTTTGTCCACCCTTATCTCCCTTAAGTATCTGGAGTTGCCCTATCAAGCCCTATAGTGTTTTGTAGAGGACATCCTGGGCTTTCCAGTGATGTGTCATGTGATAGGTTTGCATGCTGGGAACTTTACTTTTTTCCTCTCACAAGATGGCAGCCATACCAACAACAACATTTTATGGAAAGAGGAGAGGTAAGTCAAATATTCTTTATCTATTGCTGTTTTTACCATGATAACTATATATATTCTTGTTTATTAATGTGTCATCAACAATATTATTACATCTGAAAACACTTTAATTATTTATGTTTTGAAATACACAGTCATTTAATGAATGTCAACTGTAGTGGACACTGGGACCATTTTAATGTATTTAATGACTGCACATTGTTGTAGGAGACAGAAGCGAAGCAGAGAGGATTCTGTACCGGATGATAGAGGGAGATTCAGATTTGGAGCTGTCAGATGAGGAAAAGGATGAGAATGAGTATCAGCCTGTAATAGGGGAAGATAGTGACGAAGAAGGAGAGGAAGAAAATACAGGAGAATCTGATGAGACAGAGTCAGAGACAGAGAGGGAGCCGAAAAGTCCTCGTCCTCTGTGGGCCAGGACAAACTTGTATGTTTTATTTAGTTTCAGGCTAATGTAATCAATTTTATTATCATGTTAGATCATTGTAGATTATTGTAGAATTTGTAGTCTGTATAACAGATGTTAAATATATGCAAGTTGCCTAAAAAAAATGCTTGTGAGAATGGTCAATATTACATCCATGACACTGAAATTATGGTGTAAAACAAATGTAGTGTTTTTATTAACTTTATTTTTTTCCCATCCCATTATAATAGATTCACACCTGTGCTACCTGGGCTTTCTGCCGATCACAATGACCCTAAAATCCGTGAATACGGGAGTCCAATACAGTACTTTTCACAGTACATTGATGACAAAATCTTTGAAGATCTGGCAGCCTTTACAATTCAAAGACAGCTGCAAACTACAGGAGTGTCACTGAATACTACTGCCCAAGAAATCAAAATTTTCTTTGGCATATCAGTCCACATGGCCTGCCTTGGCTATCCCAGAGTGAAAATGTTTTGGGCTAGAAAAACCAAAGTACCAGTCATTAGGAAGAAGATGACAAGGGACAGGTTCTACAAGCTATGAAGTTCACTTAAGATTGTCAATGACCTGGATGTGAGTGAAGAGACAAAGAAGTCAGACATTCATTGGAGAGTCAGACCATTGCTTGACTGTGTGAGGCAAGGTTGTCTCAGCATTCCAAGGAGTGATAAAGTGTGCACTGATGAGCAAATCATCCCATTCACAGGCCGTTGCCCAGTCAGGCAGTATGTGCCAGGAAAGCCAAACCCTACTGGCCAGAAGGTCTTTGTGCTTGCCTCTCCAAATGGTCTCATCCTTGATTTTGAGGTTTATCAGGGCAACAACACATTCAGGGGGAAAAGAATGGGAGTTGGAGCTGCAGCAGTCTTGCAAATGGTCGCGTCTGTTCCTCCAGGAACTTATGTGTTCTTAGACCTTTGTGACAGAATGCTGAGCTGAATCACATGAGGGAGGCGTTATAGAGATTGATGACCACAAGTAGGAATCATTTCCTGTGGCCCTCTGTGGTGCATCTGGGTAGGATGAGTCTTCTGCTGAAGGAGCTTGTCTGCTGGACCAGTGTGTCATGGAGAGGATGTGAGTCATTGTCTAAGATGGAGTGAAACCTGGACAGTATCCTCCTCTCTGCCATGCTCGTCAGAGTGTCCAGTTGCTCCCCCACAACAAATGACTCTGTAATAAATAGCACAAGTGTTAATGTTTGGAATTTTCAATTATTAGATCTTATACAGATATAAGTATCTGGCTCTTAACTATTTGAGCATTTAGGGAGCCTTTCTATTAAAACTCAACAGAGAGTTTTAATACAGAGAGAAGAAAACTTGCAACATGTCTGCTCCTGTTTGTGCAAGTTTTACTTATTTTAGTATCCATAATTATCTCTTAAGAGCTTTAAGTGCATCCCCTGCAAGTAAAGCTCATAAAGTGTTGATGCAACGTTTATGGATCGAACATAAAAGCTTGATAATTAGACTCTGTCCAGTATGCGCAAAACCATCTCCTCATTCCTTTAACTGCTTTTTCAAAGATTCCTTCTCTGTGGTGATTTGGCTAGAGAAACTGAGAGGATAGTGATAAAGACAGGATTAGTAATCCTGCTTTAAAACAAATCAGTGCTATAAAAAGTTGATTAGATTTCGGTTGGCCTTAGCTACTTGCCTTTTCTCCCAACACTTCTTGTTTTGATAGCTTAGGCAAACAGTAGGGTTGATCTGGTTGGCTTTACTCTGTTGGAAAAGATTTGCTTTACAAGAGGAGAGATAATTGAATTTCCCTCCTCTGCATAATTGACTGTTTTAAGTCAGAGTGATGATAAAACAAAAGTTGTTAAAGTTGTAATAAAGTGGACAGGTTATGCAGTAAGAAACATGAAAAACAAAAAAATATATATAGCCATAATAATAATAATTTGGTTTTAATATTCTCCCTTCTCTGGACTTTTTCATCCTGTTTAAGTTTTCTTTTTGAGTTTTCAGTTACTCTTTCATTTATGTCATTCTCCGTTTTCTGGGTCATTGGTTTCATTTCCATTTTGAGTCATTCTTGATGTTTTCTAGTTATATTAAGCAGTGTAACCATCTCTACATCTGGGTCCTCAACAAGTATCCATTAAATTCTGAAAAATACAACGTAGGATTCTATATAATGGGATTTATTAAGGGAGTTTGGGTTTAGATGAATTAATTAATGAACGAGAAATGGGTTTACAAATCGAATACATAGATGGGTTATACAATACAGTGTAAAACATTTTGTTGTAGGAACTTATTTTTGTTCTGACAAAAATAAGGATTGTTCTGACATTTGATGGTATATAAAACTGTTAAAAAAACTTTTGAGCCGATATAGATTAAATTTTTCAAAGAAAGAATCTTACCCAACAATGGTGATTTTCTAATGTAGATTGTTTTTTTCCCATTGGCTGAACTTTGTCCATTCCGTTGCAACTTGTACACTGAATTGGATATTATATTTTAATTAATCATCTTACAAGAAAGGCCATCAAAATCTACACCATCTTCAAAAACTATTTGAATAATTCCCAATGAGTTACAACAGCATTTAATCTCCATGTGGGCTTTATAAAGTAATTACTTTATTGAATTAAATTATCAAAGCAAATGTGCAATTCTTCACTATTTTGTTTTTCAGTGATACAATCTACTGCTGACTCATTGTCAGTCTCAAAAATTTGAAAGTAAAAAGAAAATTGATATGAGCAATTGAATGTGCCAGACTTTTGTGAATAGTTATATCCTTACTAGACAGGTGCTCTTTTGAAACACCACATATTATCTCATCCTATTATGAAAGAAATGTCCCATTTATTTGCTTCCAGGGTTCCAGCCACTCTCATTTAAGCTCAATGGAGCTGAGACAAAGAGTAACTGATCATCATCAGGATATCTACGTATATATTTGCAAGTAAAGCATGTCCAACCGCTTCAACTGACTTTCAGAGAAAAAGACAACAAAAAACACAAGCTTAAACGATAAGACCTTGTTTGTCCTGATTTCCCCTGTCAGCTCTGTCAGAGGAAGCTTTCAGTGTCATCCTGTGGCTCTTGGGGGGAGCTCTGTGGTGACCGAAGCAGGTCTGGATCCTTATCTGTTAAAGAGGAGGGATGTGTCAAGTTTCACCCTGTCAGCAGGTTTTCACAGCAGATGGTGAGAGAAGCAACATGTTTTGTGGGCTTTAAAACCTGATGGATCCATGTCTTTCCTTAATGTGTGATAAGTAATCAGCATGCCTTGGCTTCACCATGAGCAAGGTTCAGGTTCGGGCATGAGAAAAAGAAAAACCCACTACAAAATATATACTCAATTAAATTATTTGTGCTATCCAAGATGCAGCTGCTAACTTTTCCCAGAGGGAAATGTGATGAATAAGTTCTGAAACGGTGCCGCGCCTCCCCGTTTCTATGATCACCATTCTCACTGTGTGGGAATGTAAATAAATGATGCTCTTTGTTCCGCGCTGGCCTGATTTATTTGGCAAGATAAAAATAAATGTCGGCAAAGATCAACATTTAAAAGAAGCATTAAAGAAATGAATCCAGATAAATATTTATATGAGTGTGGTGCCAGTGAGTCTTTAAAGCTGTATATGCCCAGCAGCGAGGTGAATAAATAGAAAAATGTTGCTTTATAGATATATTGATTTCGAAGCCTTGTGGTGATGGAAATGCTGCGTGCTCTCTAAATTGTATGGACTAAAGAGTAATCTTCCAATTTAATCTGGTGGAAGGTGGCATAAATAGATTTAGCAGGGAAAAGAATCGCTAATGATTTGGGGGGTTGGATATTGCATTTTGGATGTTATTGGAGTAGATATGCATGAGTACGGCATAGGGGTAATTTCCAAAGTGGAATAGCACAGGGAGCACATCATTTCTAGTTAATTCCTACTCGGGGTGTACGTAAATTCTCTTTGTTGCACTATTACTACCGAGCTGGGAATAGCTGCTGTCAGCAAATACGCCCTCTGATCCCTCACAGTGTTAAAGGCATACACTAAATACTTATTTTATGGGATAAAAATACTCCATTTGCATCCCACTAAGAGAAACTCGTGCAATAAATTCCTTGTAATAAAAGTCTATACTGGACTGTGCCCTTATTTTACCAATAATTACTCTGTCTGAGGCTCATAAGACATTTACTGTAGACACCCATTTAACTGCGCATGCAGAGCTTTGCTACCTAAGCCAAGGTTTTTCACTAATTTAGCATTCTGCATGCCACCAATTATCCAATAATCATTTGATTACTCTGTGAACAAAGTTTGTATCTTGAGCAGATGTTATGGCCAACACAACATTTTAAATGATTGTAAAGTGGAAGAAAAATGGCTTCGATTGTCATGACTGTTTTATGACAAAAAAAAAAAATCTTAAAATTTAGACAGGTATCTTTATTTAGCTCATTTACTTCAGTACCCCATAAATAAAATCTGCTGAAAACATATGTCTTCAGATATACCAGAGGCAAGTCAAAATTCAAAAGCTATAGGTCAGTATATTTCACTGTGGTTAATTTGATCTAAGTGTGAGTTAGATTAGTTTTTCCACAAATATTACTTTTTCAGTCAACTGATTCTTTCACCTGAGTTCTCGATCTCTGTAGCTCCTCCAAAGTTGCCATAGGCCCCTTGGTTGCTTCCTTTATAGACCTCTAATTTGACTTACCAGTTTAGGACAGAGGTGGGTAACATCCTTGATAATGTAGTTGTTTTCTCATCCTGAAAACACCTGATTTAAATAACCAAAACAAGCCGCTGCAAAACTCTCAGATATAATTTGGTAGTTTTTAACTATATCATTCAATCAACGCCCTAAAGGACTAAATCTGCCTCCCTCTGACCTTAATTGTGACGGCAGGCAAGAAAGGATTTTATCTAATGAGCAGCCAAGCATCCCAGTTTACCTATGAAGAAGCTGAAGATATCTGCAGCTCTTGTCGGGCAAGCTGTTCCCCATACTTGGCTGTTAAGAAAACATGGCATGCCACTCTGTGAACAACCACCAAACATTAAAATATGGTGGTAGAATTACGGAATCTAGCCATGTTCTCTAATCCTTAAATTGAAACAGTTGAGATACTGCAACTTCACCAAGGTGTTGCCTGTCCACCTGGACAGTTTTTCTTGTATGCACGCCACAGATTAGAAAAGAAAAACAACAAAAAAACTAACATTTTAAGTGAATCTATGAGAAGGCATCTTAACAGCAGGCTATTTAAAGAAAACAGTAAACATTTGGAGAAAGTTACTCTACTTAGATGATAAGAAAGATGAATGTTTCTGTCTAAATTTTAAACAATACTGTATTAGAGTGTGAATGTATATGCAGCAGCATCACAATAAGGGAATGCATTTTGTTAGCAGAGATATGAAAGCTGGTAGGGTTGGGTTGTAAACGGACAGGTATACCTTAAGGGGAATTTGTTTTATAGCCTTTCAGAAGATGCAAAATATTAGAGGAATTAAGGTATTTTTTTTCTTCCACTTCTCACTTATGCAGTAGCTATATGGGTCCAATGCATGAAATCCCAGAATGATACACAGACGTTTTTTTTTTTGTTTTTGTTTTTTTCAGTTTTTACACTGTATTGTACCTTAAATTCCCTTTAATAGAGAAACAATGTAACTGATATAAATACAACATAAAATGTGTGCTACGAACTGCAGAACAAAAACTGGTGATATCCCAAACAGATATAACTTTTTTGCATGAGATGTCTTTGTAAGCATAATTATTACAGGGATTAAAACTTTCAATATCCCATGATCCTGTCTAGAGATGGAGATTTATTTGTTTAGGGGCACAGATGGACAAAGATAAAAAAAATAAAAATAAGAAAGAACAAAATCACCATCCTTGCCAACAATTCTCAATAGAATTTGGAGCAGGCTATTTAAATTTGGAATGAAAAGGATAGAAATCTTTCCAAAAAATCCAGTTCTCCTTTATCTGACTAGGCAACAAAATGACGCCCTACTTGAACCAAATTGTTACAAATTGACAAACTATAAACAAATCATTTTTATTAAATTGATTACCATTTAATTAACTGCTTTAATATAAGACAATGAGACTTATTTTCTTGTATCTTGTGTGATCCAAAAGGCTTCTTCTGTCCTTATGACTAGTTGGATTGGCTGTCTATTCAGCCATGACAATCACAGATACAGGTCATTGATGCATGGAGCTGTAGGTCTTTATCATGCAAGTTGTTTAGATAACTGTCAATTGTGGAGTGACCTCTAACAGGTAAAATACATAAGAAAGTTTAGTCACATATTTCCGGGTATAAATGGTTTTGAAAATAAGTTTAAACTGAATTCAAAATTGTAATTTTTACAGGCATTTAAAGCAACACTGTGTAACATTATGTCATTAGCAAATCATGAGTCGACATCAGCCAGTAAGAATTGCATTGATTATGATGCTAGGTTTCAAAAGTCAACCAATTATTTTTCTTCTTTATTGGTGTCATGATTGACTCAGACCTGAACCTTGAATGGTTCATAAAGACAGTTACCAGGTCAGCCTTTTATCACCTTAAGAACATCTCCAGGATTAAAGGACTAATGTTCAAGCAGGATCTAGAAATAACTCATTTGTTCATTTATCTTTAATAGAATTGATTACTGCAAGGGTGTCTTCATATGTTTACCTAAAAAGTCCATCAGAAAGCTGCAGCTGATCCAAAACACGGCTGCCTGTGTTCTCACTAGAACTAAGGTAGAGCACATCAGCCCGGTTTTAAAGTCCTTCCACTGACTACCTGTTGCTCAGAGATTAGACTTTCAAATGTTTTCTTTAGTCTATAAATCACTGAATGGATCAACACCTCAATCCATAACAGATTTTTCTGTCAGCATATCAACCTCATAGACCACTCAGGTCTTCTAGGTCCAGCCTACTCTGTCCACTCAGAACTAGAAACAAACATGGAGTAGCAGCATTTAGTTCCTATGCTCCACCTATCTGCACTGAGATATTATTAGTTTAAGGTTGTGGTCCAATTGTTTTAATTGTTTTACACGTTTTTTTTTTTTTTTTTTTATCTGTATTTGCTTTTATTCTGCTTTCATTTTCTTCTATTTCATTATCTAATTCAACACTGAAACACTTTGAATTATCCATTTACTCAATTGTGCTATACAAATAAACTTGCCTTGCCTTAGTGGTAGGAAGCTTTCTATACAAGTGCAGACTGCAGCTTACTGTCTGGTCTAACCTCATTGCCACAGTGAATACATAGTACCTATAATTCTTTATCATAACTCAATTTAATTTACTTAATTTTTCATTAAATATTTAAATAATATTTAAGATATTATTTAAATATTTAATGAAAATGAAAAATGACAAAAAACCTGCAGTTTCATTATCCCTTAAATTTACCCTCCTTTTTATTTTTGGTTTGAAATCAAGCAGTAATTTTCACTATTTAAATGCATGAATAGTTTTTTTTGCAGTTGTGTTAACATCTAACTTGCTGTCAAGTGTTTACAAACAATTGATTGAATTTAGGCAAAATGTATAACTTTTGACCCAAGTAATAGCTTATTTTAAAATATAGCAAATAATTTTTTCGGGTTATGCAGCAAGTATCGAGGCTCCATGTAGGCTGCTCTAAACAATACTATAACTCTGTCGTGTAACTCTGAAAGGTCAGATTCGTCACCGAATGAGAAAAGTGACCCAGAGCACTACTTAACAGCAGTCTGAGCTCCCCTTACAGAGACATCGTGTATGTTTTTTTTTTTTATATATATTTTCACAATAGCCCTTTATTTGACCCTTTATGAGTAAAGGATGGTTTGATGAGCCGACTGAAATCTATGAGCCTGTAACCTATTTTCCTGAACATATTTCGGGTCGGAATTTCCGGCGCTGTTCGGCGGATGTGAAGTCAAGCGTGTCCGTGTTAAATGGTTCCGACCTAGAACACAATCAAAATACATTATTAAAAATGTGTTAAAGTTTTTACGCCACTAGTAGCTCGTTTTTATGGACAGAAGGCTGACAGGAAAGGGGGTATGGGAGAGGGGGAGAGACATGCGGGAAAGGACCAGGGTCGCCCATGTGGAGGAATAAGGCCTCTGTACATGGATCCTTCGCTAACCAATGTGCCACCAAAGCACAACAAAAAGAGGACTTTTGTGGATATTCAGAACCAACCCCATCCAGATCAACTCAGAGACCAATGTAAACTCATAAAACTCATAAGTCATAAAGCTCATTGAGAAAAGCCAGGCTTTGAAGCTAAACTCTGACGCAACTTGCATTCAAAACGTTAAGCTTTAATTACTGGTTTTGGCCAAAAGGGTTCCTTGCTTGATGTCACTAAGATTTAACCAATTATTGTTGCCATGAACATCAACAGACTGTGCAGTCAATCATATAATTCATTGAGAAACACTGGTAAAAGGTAAACACACACTGTATTTTATCAGTAAAAAGCTGTCCGGACTTTAGAAATGTAACTAAAACATAAAAATAAAATACTTCTGTTGCCATTTTTAAAACAATGGAAGCGAGATTGCAGACCTTTGCAGCCAAATTATTTAACCAGTGTCAAATTTGACATCATTTTCAAAAGGGTGTTCATGTTCTTGGAAAAAGGAAAAGGTTTTTCTAAAAATTTAGTGACATGCTTCCACTCTAGTTGGTCCAATGTAAGTTTGCAGATTTTAGTTATAATTGTAGTCCCATTAACTTCTTTATGTCAATAAGGCAGCAAAAAAATTTCTGCCCTTGAAATCTATCCCAGATATTCACCCTTTAATAAACTATGTTTAAATTCTAGCTGCTGAGACAGAAAAAAAAGCATGTACTGTAACAAATACTGGGGGAAAACCACCCAGGCCCTATTTTAAACTACAGGCAAAGAAGCACAGGCCTATGCAGGGTCTTGTGACCAGTTTGCAGCATGATTCCAGCTGTTGTACGGGAGAGCTGAGGTCAAATTAAGGTGGTCAGGTAAATTAACCCTTCTATAGAAAACCAGTAACATTCATATGTGCAAAGGAAGACAAATGGGTAATTTTGATCCCTAAAGAAAAGGAGTGAGGCATGAGTTTGAGTAGGCCTTTTATGGAAAGGACAACATTCTTCTTACAAAGTAAGAAAGACAAAATATTAAGATATTTTGTATACATGATTTATAAAGTTCATATTTTTATATATATTCACATAGTTTTAAAATGTGTGTATAACGTTTTTGTGCAATAAGTTTATTTCATAAAATGTAGCTTTTAACCTGCTCCAATTTCTGATTGCTTAACTTGGGCCAAATGATGGCCCTAATACCATTTCTGTTACGTATTGTAACACCTAGTGCTGGATTTGAAAAAAAAAAAGAAAAATTGTTAGAACTTATTCAGTTATAAACCTGGTGAAGTTTACTGGGCCAGTTGCCTTCATAGCTGAATCAGACTCATCAGAGCAAGCCAGCTTTCTAATACAAAGCTGTCCGCTATCAGATTCCAAAACACAGAGGGAGTTTTTGCAACATTGCAGTCTTGCCATTGGCCACTGAGGGCAATGGCAAGGGGTGCTTAACTTGTAATGGAAGTTAAACTTTGTTGCTTTACGCAAATTCCAGTAAAAGCAATACAGTGTATTTCTAATCCCTTCTACAAAAGTGAAAGTAGTCTCCCACACATCTGAATGGCACCCAAAGTTATGCCCTTGGTATTGAGAGTAAGTAGGCTACTGGATAAAAGTTATTCTACTTGCTAATGCATATTTTATGTACACCTGTCTTTAAACTGTTGCGTAAACTCATTTCTTATTTAGAAAGTAGTTTGGTTTTGAGTTTGTTTGTTTTACCAATTTGTCTATCAAGGCGTAAAATCGTTGCAAGGCATAGTTTTGTGGTTTGCAAAGATTTCTTTTAGCATTGTAGTGTCTTCTGTTGTTAGCTCATCTATGAACCATCATGTAAGGAATGGGGCTGGTGATGTTTGCCATGTTAGATAGAACCTTGGTGTGATGTTTGCCTCTTATTTCTTTTGATTTCATCAGCTGTGCTTTGTACTGTACTTTTTTTGTTCTTTGGTAAATGATACAAAGATTGTTGAGTGATATATTTCTTAGGAAGATAGTGCAACAGGAAAAAGCCCTCAGCTGTTTTTTTTTTGTATTGGAGAAACACTTCTCTCTCTCTTGTTTTTCTTTTTGGTCACATTCCATTTTGTCAATATATTTAAAATGAATTAGATGTTAACTCTTTATCGAAAGGGTGTTACCTTTTTAACTGCCTAACATTTGTATTCAAATATCAAAGGACTCTGGGCTAGCCAGTGCAGATAAAATTAGGTGGTAGGACTTAACTAAGTCCCCATGTGAATAATGCCTCAAATTCCAAACTCGAACTTTCTTTCCATGTCTGGAGACGTCACTTTAGCATTTCTACATTTTGTTTTATTACAATTAGTGGTGGGCATCAATTAATCTTTTTAATCTAGATTAATCTCACTGTAATCTTTGAATTAATCTAGGTTAATCTAGATTCAAAGGCTCATTTGAAATTCTGCCAAAGGGCTAGGGAGATAAATCAGAATCAGAATTACTTTATTAATCCCTTGCATGAAATTATTTTCTTGCAGTGCAACTGTTTACGGAAGAGAAAAAAATAAGATTGTAAGTACAAATAAGATATAAGAATAAAATAAGAAAAGGATAACAATACCATAAGATAAGGATAAGAATAGAACAAAACAAGGGTAAGAATAAAACAAGTTTAGGATTATATGAGTGTCCAAACTAAATAATAAGTAAAAGTAAGTCTTTGAACAGGTTTCTCAAGCCAGGTAACACGTTAGACCAGGGGCTCATCTCTTGTTTCCAAAATTCATCACAAACTGTGAAGAAAGTTGAGAAAGCTTTTCTACTATGATAACTGGTGATGAAAATAAATACTATTCAATAAGGTGTATTTGTCTTTGATAAGTGTTTATGCAGATAAACATGAATTTTGAACTATAGGCCTACATAATAGGTCATTATGAACTGTTTACAGTCAGTAGCTTTGTGTCAGTCAGCCCAAGCTTTATCTCACCTTTTTCCATTAGTCACTCAGGCCGCCCAAATTTGGGGCCAGACTTTGGGGCAACAGCGTTTGAGGATAATAGTTAAATCTGTTTTTAGAATTTCTTTTGTGATGTGAAGATCCAACGTTTTTAAAAATGTGTCATATGAAACTGTAGCTCTACAAATGAAATAGGCTAAACAAAGATCACAGAAGCTACATTTTCAAAAAGCATCCCGTTTTACCCACATTCACCCAAGCAATCATCAAGAACAAACATAATGTTGTGGTAATCAACGGGGTCATGGTAAAATGAAATTTTAAAATACATATCATAGCATACCTAACGCGAAGGAGTAAAGCTCCAGGCTGGCTTCGATGCAGTGTACAGTGACGCTGAGGTGGTTAGTTATTGACAGATGTTCAGTGGTCCCCCATCAGTGCTAAACATATTACCTCTATCAACCTCTCATCTTTGGTGGCTTTTTACGTGATGTGATGGTCATGTATTATTCTCATGATAGTTTGCCTCACAGGTAGTTTATAAGATGGCTC
Source organism: Cyprinodon variegatus (assembly GCF_000732505.1). Classification (NCBI taxonomy): domain Eukaryota; kingdom Metazoa; phylum Chordata; class Actinopteri; order Cyprinodontiformes; family Cyprinodontidae; genus Cyprinodon; species Cyprinodon variegatus. The sequence goes on along the minus strand of NW_015151004.1, from coordinate 539,359 downwards.
CCCTGTTGCTGCTTAGAGAACGATCTCAAGCCCTTCATCTTCAACATCGCTGATGGGCATTCTTAGAAATAAATTTTGCCTTAAGCAAACTCGTTGGCTTTATAGCTGCATCCATGTTAACATGTTATGTTGAATGTCTTAAGCGTAGGCCTACACACAAGACTGATTCATTCGCACCAGATATACATCAGCGCTTAGTCATAGCTATAGACCCAGCTCCCAAACTAACTGTGAGAATAGATTAACGGCAATATATATTTTTTTAATCTCCTGATGTCAGGGACCAAGCAGTAAGGCAAAGGGACGCAGGAGGTAATTAAAAAAATCAGACCCCAAAAAGGGTGAACAACATACAAAACAATGCAAAAATCAGACAGGACATAAAAGAGGTCAACTGAATATAACAAGACTCAACTTTTAACTTAGCAAACAAAACAAAATTAACCAAGGAAAATGTACCTATCAAAATGACACATGAAGGCAAAATATATAGTGGTTTGGCCAAACCAAAAAACAAAGGCAGGGGAAAACAAGATGGCTGACAATTAACTAAAGCAAACATTTAAACTAACTAAACCCAAATCCCCCCATAGTCCAGTGGTACATGGTATGGCTTAACGAGCCGGTGACCAGATTTAAGCCTTCTCAGCCCATTGCTACGCCTTTGCATGTCAGGAAAGAGGCTCATCTCCCACCATGGCAACTCAAAGAAAGGAAAGAAATGTTAACAAAAGAAAATGCCTTCCATTGCTGGTATGTGTGCACACGATAACAGCAGTGCAAGATGAACCAAATTACAAAATAAAAGAAATAAAAGTATTACCACTGTGGGGCTACAACCCCCACACCTGATAAGAGTTTGAAGTTAACGCAACAAGTTAACGACGATGACGGCCCACCAATAATCCAATGCTATCCATTTCTGAAGTCCACCAAACTGCTGCTTCAGAAAACTGAGATTCAGCCACCCCCCATTAATAAGAATTGGGCTGGTGTTTTATTGCAATCCTTTTGTTTGTTTGATTCTATTCTCTGAATATGCAACATATTTCCAAAAATGTAAGCATTTATCTTGTAGCATATTTACAAAGTGTTATCTGGCTATTGTTTTCGAGTAATGGCTTCTTCTATGAGGAGCAGCTTCTCAGTCCATAGAAATTTCATCAATAGATTCATCGTTGATTTACAGAACCTATCGCTGCATGACAGCTTGAAAATCACTTGCATAATCCCAACTTTGGAAAGTTTTTTGTATGTTTGTTTATCTCCACAACAATATTTTCTACATATGACAAATTATATGATTTTTTTGAAAGAAGGACTCTCTGAAAGCTCACTGATTTATTAAAAAGGGATGTTTAGAGAAATTCTGGCTAAATTCTGGGGCTTTTATACAAGGTAATCTGTGTTTGTGTGATGTGTGCTGGTATCATACAATCACAAGTTGGACTACATTTAACTTAAACGTTAGTCATTCTCAGACTGAAGTCCAGATTAAAATATAATAATAAACTTGTAGGTAAAACTTTAATCACTCCAGAGCCTCACTTTCCCCATACACATAGTATTTAAAACTCATCCTAAAATTGCCTGCATGTAAGAAAGTGAATCATCCGGGGGACTTGAGGGGTTGGCACGGTGGACTGAAAAAGGCACATAGCCACACATTGCTTTTCTCCCTCTACTGTCTTCACCAGAAACAAAGGAAATGGGGTGGAAAGAGGAGGCCAGCAGCCTTTAGCTGTATTGATAAGCTGCTTGCATATAGATTCTGTGTAGCTAATCCTTCCTCCCACAAAAGGTGTTTCTTATGGGGACCGTCAGTACATATATCAACCAAAAACTCTTGATAACCAAAAATGCTTTCATGTCTTGTGACCCAGTGACAAAAGATGAATGCCAAATTCATATTTTAGACTAGAGAGCTAAGCACACTCTCTTTTGTCCAATTATGATGTTTTTTTTTTTATCTATCCAATTCAATTCAGTTTATTCATATAGCGCCAATTCACAACACATGTCATCTCAAGGCACTTTACAGTTCACCAGATCATGCAGTCAAATTGATCCAAAGTTTTCTAACTAAGAAAAACCAGTTGATTGCATGAACTCATTCACTCGAATACAATCCCTTACACTAAAAATTATTGTAGTGACAGTGGAGAGGAAAAACTCCCTTTTAACAGGAAGAAACCTCCAGCAGAACCAGGCTCAGTGTGAGCGGTCATCTGCCGAGTCCAACTGGGGTTTAAGGAGACAGAAGCAGAGATACAAAAAGCAACTGTAAAAGGCGGCCCCTTCCAGGAAAAACACACAGCCAGACAGACGAGCTTCGAGCCAGCTCCCATGTCAGAGGATGAAGAGAGCACATCCAGCCAGTCACAGTCAGAGAAACAGGACTACACTGAAAAACAGGCTAATCTCGAACATCTATCTCTTCATTTATTTCTTTTTCAATGGCTTCTATGTCAAGTGTGTGACTGTCACAATACTCTCAAATCAGACTATACAGTAATGCAAACTCGATTTTATTTAATTTTAATGCATTTACTATGTTTTATTAACCTTTGAAATAGAGACACGATTTATTTAATTTCTCATTATCACAAAATCACTGTTGTTGTTTTCAGTCGCTCAGCCAATCACAACTGCTCTGGGTGGAGCCACTGATAGTTACCACTGTAACCTGAGGGGTGCACAAAACAGGCTGTTTTAGACACAAAAGCAGGATTTCAACAAATGTGCAGTAAATTGTCAAAATAACAGGTGGGAAATAAATAGCACTAGCGGAAATTGTTTTATAAGGTTTGTCAGCAAAAAAATAAATAAAAATATGTTAGGTATATATATATATATGTTAGGGTAGGTTATCCTCTTGAACATTAACTGAGTTTTGGTAAATTTCTTGTCTTAACAAAGCAATAGCTTTGCAATAGCTTATCATTTATCTCCAAATTTGTGAGCCATATTTCAGTGTACAGCAGTGTAATAGCAATTGGATCTTATTTAATTTCATTAATCACTTTCACTTCTACAGTTTGTTAGTTTTATTTTTTCTACAATTTTTATCTGATTATATATTCTGATAAGTTAAAGGTATTTTAGTCTATATAATTTGAAATTCTCTGAAGGAAACACCCCAGGGCATCGATAAGGTCAAGTAAAAATTTATTCAATTTAATTATATTTGGAAAGAGCTAGAACGAATAATTAAAAGCAAAAACTTTACTCTGTCTGATTATAAGAAAGAAAAAATGAATTAGCTGTACGTGTCTTTTTTATATGTAAATTATTTGTTTCAGCTGATCATAAGAAAGAATTTGCAGGATTTAAGATATAATCATTGTGATGTTTGTTTTTGGTGTTCAATTTCATTTTCGTACCAACATGGATTTGTTTTGTGAGAGGATATAATCTTATTATCTATGATTCAGAAATATTCAGAAAGCTCTGAAAAGCCAAGAAGCCTAGATTTCAATCACTAAAAGCTACATTTACATATTTTGACTATTATTTTTGTTAAGTCAAATTCTTATAATAATGAAAAATTAAAGTCATTAAATAGTTTATAACAATATATTCATTGTTAATACCTACTCAAATTTGATTTTATTTATTACAAAAAACATGTATCCTTTTTTTTACCTATTAAAAAATAAACTTACTACACTATAGCTGTCCTGTTTCTGTAGAAACTGAATTATAAAACATTGCATTGCAGTCTAATAAAATTGTTTTTTGCATATTTTAGACAAACACTAAAAAACTATTACAATTGCATTGACGTTCGGGGTCATTGGTTTTAGATTGTGTATTATAACAAAAAGGTCACAAAAAGCTGTAAAGCTAAATAGTTTATGTTCCACTCCACATTTTGAATGTTTACACTAAAGATGTAAACATTAATAAAAAAAACTGTGGTTGTAGTGTAAGGGTCTCTGCTTTCTATATCAATTTGGTATTTCTTCTGATTATTTTTATCTTGTATTCAGATATGCCTGGTGAGGTACGACACTTTTTAGTGTGACTGAAAAAGCTAATTGAGAAGGAAGATATAAGGGGAATAAAATATTTTTCAAAGCACTGAATGTATAATTTTTGGAAAATTCTGTGGAAAATAAAAAATTTCAAAACTTTTCACTCAAAACCCTGTGTATAAATAAAATAATCATTCTTCTCTAGAGAAAGTATTAATATGGTATTCATACCCATGATAGCTGGAGATGAACCATCCACAGGCTTTTAACTCAATCAGAATAAATATATATACAGGATAAGCTCCATGGCAACATGATTAGCAGCCTCTGCTTTATCATCAACCGCTGCTGTCATTGTCTGTTTTTGTCTTATATCATAAACCTTTGCATGTTTATTATCAATAAGATTAAGAACAGCAATAGATTGGATCAAGTTTTTTATGTTGAAAAAAAGGAACTTCTGAACAAACACAATACCTTCTTAGCGTGAAATGAAAAAGATTTTCCCACAAGGACAGAGCAGCCATCCGAGCAAATAAACAAACAGGCACGGCTACAGTATTATTGTCCACTCAATTAAAGAGCATGCTGAGCATGCTCTCATGCGAGTTTAATAGATTTTTTTTCCCTTCTTAATTCCCAGTTAATCTGATACTCTGTGTTAGTATGGACTCAATATGTGACACAACCACATTTCTTTCCCCGCAACGTAAAAAAAAAGCTGCTTACATTTGTCAATGCACCCAGTGTCTATGCATATGGACTCTGGTGTCTGCCTTATCAAAGAGAGAAGAGAAGAGAGGAGAAGATATCACTTTATTTAAGCGATAGGATGAACAGGAAGAGTAAATGCGAAAAGGACATATATATGTGTTATCAAGCATCTGCAGACCTCTCACCCGCTGTGTGTTTGCCCTCTCTGCTTCCTCCCTTCCTTTGTGCACAGAGGCCGGTGTGTGATGCTTCGCCAAATCCCTCTGATCACACAGATCCCATCCAGCCAGAGCCAGATGTGACCCCAGCCTCTGTGTGCACAGGTTTGATCGCCACCCACGGTGCCAAGGAAACCTTGTCATGTACATCCTAAGGAGGAGAGACTAGGAGGGGTAGAAATACTCTTGGGCCCCTCTACGACATTTCTTAAAAATGGTAAATTGCTTTTTGTGGGTAGTTCACAATCAATGATAACATTTTGCAGCCAAGTGTCTCAATGGAGGGATCTCTTGGGTTAGTATGTAACAGGAAGCTTCATCCATCTTAATAATTTTTGACTTTGACTGCTGGCCTTTCCAGTCCTGAAGAGGTGACCTTTAATAAGTGTCACCAAGAGGAAGATCTGTCTAAGATTTGAATGTTAATGAAAAAAAAAAAAAAATTCCCAGGTTCTTTGGGTATCAGCCTGGTTCTCTGTAACAAAGATCTTATGAGATATAGAGTATCTTTTAAAATACTCTATATGTCATGATTGATGTGAACTGAAATCAATGACTTCTAATCTGTTACAGATCAATACAATATGAGCTGTGTATTGGTTGAAAATATGAGAAAATTAAAATAATAAATTAATCAGTTCAAGATTTAAAAATCAATCTCTCTTTTCAAACTTTGATGACCCTCTGGCCAGTGGTTTTTCACACTGTGAAATGCAGTGGAAATACAAGTGAACATTAAAGGCCCCAGAAAAGTACAATGGTTGTTCTTGAAAAAATATTCCAGTGGCAAAAATAAAGTTTTTGGCCACAATGATTGCAGAATATTAGTTGTCTTTTTGTCACCTAGTAAGGTGCCTGTATGTTGCTGTTACCATTCAGCTAGGTAAGCAGAACCAGGTTGCTGGGTCACCTTGTCATTTCCCCAAAGCTCCCTTATCAGTTTACAGCTCTACCTTATCACTGCATGTGAAATAGATGGCTTTGGCAAAGATAAAGCCTCTCCAAGCCTGCCTAGAGCCTTCATTTTGTCCTTTAAACTGCAGCACATAACAGATAGTTTTATAATAGGCAATATGAAAAATGTATGGATTTTCTTTTTTTTTTCAGCTGTGAGTCATGAAAAGCTATTCTAGTGTAGACCCGGAATAAAATATAGAGCTTGAAATGAGTGTAATATATCTGAGGATTTTAACAACCTTATGTAGCGTACTTCCCAGCTCACTGCTTCAAAATGACCTCAGGAGTGTTTCTAAGCATTTTGGTATGATCTATAATGCCTTATTTTTCTGTCCAAGACATCCATCCAGTTACTGCTTTCAAAAGAGACAATGTCCTCAAGAGTCCTCTGAGATGATATAATCATTGCAGCTGCCTAACTATTAAACCATGGCCTAATATATAACTGCGTCATGATAGAATTGTTCCTCTTGTTAGCAATGTTTGCCTCAGAAAAACGAATTAAACACCATAAGGGGCCCATTAGCTTACCATCTTTGCCAAAAAACCTAAATCCGAAAATTCCCATTCTGTTAACTGCTTCCACACTAATCCAATGGATTCCACAGTGTTCTCCGCAACAGGTTTAAAAGGATCTTGAGCACCATATGTTGTGTATCATCACCTTAACCAGATGCATGTGTCTGATGGTGTGTAGCACTGCTTATGTTTGAGTGCACAGATGTGCTTGAGTGTGCACATGCTTTATGAGCGTTAGATGTTTCGGAAGATTCAGTTCTTCAAGATTGGAAGAGAGACACAGAACAGGTGGTCTTTTAATGACTTGCTTATGACTCTTGCTCCACTTGGTTGAATGATGAAAGAAAGGAGCTCTGAGCCTTCTCCCTACTGTGTCAGGATTCTCCCATACCAACACTATAGCTGTGAATGCTAAATGGCTGAGGAAAACCTCTCTGCAAACCCCTGGCTTTAGTCTACATCTAAAGTCTCCTTGATTTGCTGTCCTGGGAGCAGTGTCAGCCACACTCAGACCGTGCTTCTGACTGCCAACGTGACAGGAACTGCTTAAGATAAAGGTAAGGTTGTATTCTTACATCCCACTGACTTGTTGGGTGAGAGATAGCTGATCGTCACAGCGAATCAACTCACACTTCAGTGTGATTGACCTCGGCAGGAAATCTCTAAGTTGCTCTAGCGTAGATGGAGAAGGAGAGACGGCGGCACATCAAAGCGTCAGGGATGCAGATTGCTCATGCATGCTAACATGGCAGCCAAGGTCAGAAGGACCTGCTAAGTGACTATCCCTGATCCAGCTGCTAGGAATGAAAGTGGACACTTAAGCAATGATTCCGTCAAAGATGCTGCATCTATAAAGCTTTTAAAGCATTTCCTGTTGTTTTTGGCTTGTTTGGGACTTTTTTTTATAGTGCAAACACTTGCAAACTATCTCCATAAATTATGTAATTAATCTTAATTTGGTATGAGAATATAGTACTAAACCACTAAAATGATTTTCAATAAAGAAATGTTATAATACGGACAACATGATAAGGGCAAGACTCTTTCTTTACATTTCTCCAAGTCAATGAGTCCTTCCTCAAAGACTGGGTTGGATAAGAAAGGGCCACAGCAAAAGTATCTGACTTCTCACATAATGCTGTCCCTCATTAAGGATGTTACAGTAAGTACGAAGAAAAAGTGTGGGAGAAAAATATGCTCCAGCTGAAAGTATAAAATCAGCCTTAAAGGAATTAAAGAGTGTTTTTCTCTGAAATTTAGTGTCCAGATTCATCTAACATGACTTAATTGATGGATGGCATTCCTACACTTATGGTTCCCCCACCCAAAAAAAAAAATCAAATCCATAAACTCTGGCCGTGGTGGTACCTAAAAAAACATTAGCCAATTCACTTTGCCTACTGGTGGAAAGTGGATTGCTTCTTTTTTGTCAATCAAAGATTTTACGTACACGCCCCCAGTACCTTATTTATGTAAGCTCCAAGGGTTTGGCTAGCGATCTGCCATAACGCTGAAGCACAAAGAAGTATACCTATGCTTGCTTGCTGCTGCGGCTTTTATTGAGCTATTTGTTCACTTTTTTTGTGTAAAATGAAGCATCAATGGCCGAAAAAAATCCTGAAAAACATAACTGGAAAAGAAATCCTTTTTTTAAGCTTGGGTAATTAGCAAGACAGTTAGCATTGGCTATAAAGATAAAACTTTTCTGATGGTAAAAAACTGATTTATGTGCCCATTTTCTCAACATGGAATATTTTTATTACGAATATGCTAGATTACTTTTTATCCGTAGACCCTAAAAACTAAAATTTTGATTTAACATGTTGCTATATCTTTCTTTATTGTGCGTGCTTTGGTGCTCATGGTTTCCATAAGAAGAACTTGGTGGTTGAATAGTGGATAATCTAAGCTTTCTAAGGATATACAATATGTCTATATCTGTAAAAGTTTAGCACGTGTTAATTTCAAGCTACTGGTGTAGTTACAGTATTTCTCTGCATTTATCTGTCCACCAAAACGTAATTTTTTGGTTATCTATGCATAAGAAATAAGAAAAAATTAAGAATATGTTTAAAAGTTCCTTTTCATTCATATTTCAATTGGTTTTCAATCGGTCAATCTCAGCAGGCAGGTATTTTGCGGCATAACACTGGCTAAGGCGTTTCTAACGGAGATAACTTCTGCAAAGGAGGGGGCATTGACCCATGCACACAATTAAAAATACACAAACAACTGTCAGACATATCTTCCACCACAGAATCGTCCTTCATGCCTTTAAATCAGGACTTATAAGACCTCCAATTGCCTAAATTGTTGTGTTGAGTCAGATGGGTCTTAGCTGCTCTAAGGACAAAATGAACTAGAGCGTTACCCAATGGTCTCCTTTGCAGATTTAAGTGAAGTTTTTATTTCATGTGGATCTTAAGGTCCCAGAGTCTGGAGGATCAGTGGACAGGCACAGAATTCGTATTCCTTAAATTTAAGTTTGAGGTTCCCACAGTGAGTGGGGATTTGATGTGTCATTTCATATTCAGGAATTGGTCCACAGGGTTTGGACAAGTCCAAAATCAGGACACATAAAACAGTGCTCTTCACCTTTTGTCCTAAAGACATTTCATATTCCGGTAAGGCTATTAACCCAAACGAATAGCTGATCAATTAGACAGCTATCAGCTTAGTAGACTCGTCTCATTCAAAAAGAAAAATGCAAAGCAGAAGAAAATTATGACCTTAAACACAATAAGTACCTTTTACTGCTTTCACATTTAGCAGGTGTTTATTCTACAATTCTGTTTAGCTCTATTTGTTATATTACAATAAAAATTGTATCCACTAATCTTTCCATTGCAAATACCTGCAGTAAAATGCAGGGGTCTGGTGCCTCTTTTCATCAGGCCACTGAGAGAAGAGATGGGGTACAATCATAAATGCTCAGGCAGACCGCCATGCACACACAGACCATACACCTTCAGTATCATAAGAAACAAAATACAGTTCAACATTGAAACTATTTTACTTTTCTTAAATAAATAAAACCTTCTACATTTTCTTTTTGAATTTTTATGCCAATTCTGTGACACTATGCCATCTTGAATAAAGATTATCATTAATTGGGGAGTGTGGGAATCCAACCGGGTACTTGCAACCTTCTTAAAGCACACGCACACTGCTTTAACCACTAGGCTAACACTCCCCTGCCATACCAGACCCCCATAATACCAAACAATTCAATAATTACTGTGATGACCATTAAATTTGCTAACTTGTTCTCTTTTATACCAGTGTCTAAAGATTGTTATCTTAGTTGATAACAAAAAAAGACAAATTGAGCAGGTCTACAAGCAGTAAGTGGGCCAAGATTTGGCGATGGCTGCCAAACTCCAGAGGGGAGGAGGGAGTAGGTGATAAAAATGCTGATTTGTTCAACCAGGTCACCTTTGCGTATTACATAGCTTTCAGTAATTAGGTTTTACAAGAAGCAGTAGGTGATTTACAGATTTTTCTGCCCCCTGGTTCACCTCTGAGGGGAAGCCACAGCTCGACCTACATGATAAGAGTTATGTCACAACAGCCTCAAAGGAATATCTGTAGACAGCATTCAGGGATACTTGCCTCTAAAAAAATCATACAGCCTATATTAGAAGAGAAAAACATAAAATTATAGTATAATTAAGCCATTCTAGTACAGAATCTAACAGTAAATATTTTGAGGTTTTAAATGTGGTTTAGGATTTGACTCCTGGAATGTAAAACAACCCAGTTAATAAGATTTTGTGTGGTTTACAATCTTATCTGAGCAGCTTGTGGTCTGGTATTGTAGTGTTTGTAGAATGCAGCACCCTATCCAATTTACTGGATGAATGCTTTACCAATAATTTAAGGGTAAGCACTATTACCAGTCAATGCCATCACACAGTAGAGCTAAGAGTCCCCTTCATTACATGCAGGCACCAGAGGACATTTAGCTCAGTCTACATACCGACTAAAAGACCACAGTATTTAAAACTTCCCCACTCAAGTCCTTCCTTTCTGATGAAAAGTGAGAGTCCAAGATTAATTCATCGAAGGTATTCACAGCTTTACCACAGGGTGCAGTTTACACAGTCAGGAGATTCCGTCTTGTATAGATGACTACAGAACAGAGGACCCTGGAATGCAGGATTCACACCTACCATGTTTGTTACTGATTTGTCATTTCTCAAAATCTGTGCCCTGCAGCAACTCAAACTAGATGTGCAGAATCCACTCATGCATTAGGCCACAGCAGAAGCAACTGGACTCTAATCCTTCCCTACTAGAAGAATATAGGAATATAGAAATATAGCTATAGTCACTAGGCTAAAAAAACAGGAAAATACTGTGTGCTACAACACAGCCTCTTACAGATATTGAACAGATGTGTCTTTCCAAATTATCCTGCGCCAACTAATCCACCTGTCCCCTCTCATCATATCTTATACACTACCTATCTTGGACGCTTTTGCATTTTGACTGGATGTTGGATACTCTGGGTGCTGGATATGTGATGCTCTGGATGCTTAATGCTCTGGCTGTTAAGCTGCTTTGTTGTTTTCTTGAAATCTAGAGAGTGATCTGGCTTTGTTTGCTTTGATGAGATGAAAAAATTTTAATTTTAACAACAGACCCCTGGATATCTGCAGGTAACAGTGCTGAGTCCCCAGGTAAAAGTATGATCCTCAGGTAAAATCCCTTTAAGGCTGGCCAGGCTCGTCTGACACTGGATGTAATTTTTTACATTTTTTAAGATCTTGGTTAAATAGGGAAGTAACATAATATAAAAATGAATAATTTTCTCAGGCAGCCTTTATCATTTTTAGCAGGAGTTATATACTCTTTTGCCACAATTCAGTATAAAACAATAAGTGTCCTATGCAGATGCGGAAGCAGATTTCTAGGAGTTACTGATTATCCCTGGCATTTTTTTATGTTGCTATTTTGTTTATTTCTTTTTGCTCCTTTGTCACCTCCATCTTTTCTATTTCTGTCTATTTTTCTCTTACCTTAATTCTCATCTTTTCTACTTTTCTCACATATAAAATAAAATGATGTGCATATGATTTTATGTTCAATAAAGTTTCACGTTTTATTAAGAGGACCCTTATGTCAGCAACCACAATGACCTGGTTGTGAAAGCAAATATGTTGGGCTATTATCTAGCTCTGAGACACGATTCCCAGAGCTTTATTGGCAAAACAGGACACAAAGGAAACAAAAAGAAATATTTTAGTGGAGTCATAATGATCAGAAGACTCTCACCTTTCCTTACACATAAATATAGATTCTCCTGGCTTTTTAGGTAAAATTTTCGGAATTTAAACCTTTTTTAGAAATCCCTTATTTCTAGTTTTATAATGAAAGCTCCACAGAAGCAGAGATCAAGGCTTTCCTGTGGTATTGTCTCGCAGAAAGCTCCTCGATCAGCTTTTCTGATTGGTTGATGCTCAGCATCCATCTGGGAAAGACAAGCTGAGCATGCATAGCTTTTCTCCAGCTTCTTCTCACAGCCCAGAACCATCGCTTCAAGGTGAACTGGTATTTTTAAAGTGCTTAGAGACAGATGTCAGATGTCTGCAGTAATCAACTTATGTTAGACATTGCATCTATGTTTGATAACTGCTCAGCTAAAATCATCCGATTTTTATAGGCTACATCCTCATGGAGCCTTATAAGGTACCCACACACATGGTTGAAGGAAGAAGTAGTAAAGCAGGGAATAAACAAAATCCACAATAAATTGAAAGCTTCTATTGTTGGTGCATGTGAATGGAGCGTAATGGTCTATATTGGCTAAAATATGCAAAAAGGCTGTTTGTAGCTGGTTATTTGAGTAGAGGTATCCGTGTGGAGCCACCGCAGGATGTGGCTTCAACCTTTAAACTAGGAACAAATGTGGGTTTGAAAATGGGCTTCTTTTAGATTGAAACCTTATCTGACCGAGAAGTTTTTCAGATAAAACCAAACCTTGCTTTGTTTGGACTTATTTTCTGAAAGATTGAATCTTTCCTATTTATGTGCAACAATCATTAATCCTTTTATAACCTCCAGGTTGGATTAGTGTAACTTTCTTTTAGCAAGACTCAGCCAGCTCATTCTGTCATGCACTGAAGTTATTCAACATTTGGTAGCATTATTTTTAACAGGTATAAATGCACTATAGCATAGGACTTTTGTATTACTCTGTTTTCAAGGACATTTTCTGAAGCTCAGTTTTAGAGTGACTTAACAAATGAAAAAAAAAACCTGCATTTTGTATTAATAATAAAAAATCATAGTGTGATACTTTATTCAAATCAGTGGCTTACCGGTAACTTGTAATACCTTCCATGATAGGTGCTTCATAAATAACAAATTAAAGCTATGTATTTTTTTTTTTTTTTGTTCTGAATCAACAAAAATTGATTTTTCAGCACTGGGTCCATATCTAATCATGTTAGGTGTTTCTGATAAATAGAGTTCTGCATGTGTGTGTTTATGCGTATGTGTGTTTAGGGGGGGGGGGCTCGTTTGTTAACAATTTGCATTTTGAATGTTTTCTACCCCAACAGTCTTTATTATTAACCATAAATGAAGAGATTGTGTGAAATGCTGGGGATTGAAGGAGACCTGTATTTGCCATGACCAGACACAATTAATGTATTCATTACCTTTTAAACATCCATGATAATAAACATTGCATGCTATACATACTAATAGATCCTTGTTTTGCTGCTGAGGTCTATACTTAAAGCCATGATAATTATTAAAACCTAAGATCGTTGGACTTTGATTTCAGTTCCAAGCATAACTGAAGTGGAAGAAAAAAGATTTATGCTTATTTATAAATGACCTACCTTCAGTTCCTTTGTGACAAATTAAATGTGTTCTGATAAACAAGGTTCCCCCCATTGGGAACCTCAAACATTATCCAAATGTCTTTTGTTGGATAAAAGTCACTAGTCCCACAAAATCATAATGATAAAAAACATTATTTTGCTGGATATTTTGTTTGAAGGATTGATTTTAATTGTGTTGTACTTCCCTGTGCCCTACCTTTAACTGCCATTGGCTGCACTACATTTTATTTAGGAATAATAGAGAAAATGATATTAAACAGCAAAGGCCAATGTCATATTTTTATCAATAATATAATTTAAAGAACCCCTCTACATTTCTTTTTTACTTTTATGCTGCACTTTGCATTGGTTTTTGATTTAAATTGACAAAAAAGTTGACGAGGTATGTGGATGTAATTTGAAAAATGGCCACAAACTTTATGCCATTCTTAGTTTTATATTATTTATGATATGATGCACAGTTTGCAGCACTGATGCCTTGCATCAAGACTGTTCTGGGTTTGATTCCCAGCCCAAGGTCTTTCTGTATAGAGTTTGCATGTTCTGCCCATGCATTCTGAGTTCTCTGCGGGCTTCTTAAAATTATTTTAGGTGTAAATGTGTGTGCATGATTATATGTCTTGGTCTGTCCAGGGTGTACTGTGTCTGTTGTGTATCAGCCGGAGATAGGCACAGGCCCCACCCATACCTGACAGAATAAGGAGAAAAGAGATGGATGGATGGATGGATGTTTTACGCAGGCCTCTCATTTCTTTTTTTATTTAGCTGCTGTTGTTTTACCATGGCTCTTTGCGACTGCCACCACATTACCCCCCATCATGACACAGCACTCAAATTTATGGTTATCTTTTCCTGGAACTTTCTGAAAAGATACTCCCCAAATAATTATTCCTGAAATTTTTTTCCTCCATGTTTTTGTCTAGAGCACATCTTCATCCCTGAATGCAAAGCTCCTTAAGTTAAGTTAAAGTTGTGTCACCAATCTCTGCTAGGTAGGTGAGGGATTTAGAGGGTGGTAAAGGGTTTTATTTCATATCATGCTTCATAAACCAGCACTAAACCTGGAAGGGTGCGCAAACAGGACGTGAACACATTGTGGACCGTAGGGACTCTCCAACATGGCTGTAACTCCAGCTCCCCCAGATTCACGTCAAGCGTTAAATCAAAGATGGGGGAGCTGGCTATATGCAGAGCTTGAGATTAGTTCTGGAGAAATGACTCCACACTAATTGGAAAAAGAAACCCAACAACACTATATATGCACAAAACCTATTATGCAGCATTCATGAGTGCGAAGGTGGGAGAAATTGAATATACGATGAATACAAATGATGACAGAGTTTAAAGGCAAGCCCTCTGAACTTGTGACAGATGGATCAGAGTAATAGGAAATGAAAGAGCACATGATGAAAATTACAGAAGCAGACTTATTTTACAAAAAATCGAGATGTTGAAAAGGTGCACGGAATGGGGGATTAAAGGTTGGCTCGCCAAACCTGATGTATGTTACCCCACCTGTTCTGTGTTTCTAACAGCTGACACAAAAGGACAAATGCTTTTACCATTTCACATTATGGCCTCAGAGGTTACGTTGTGTGAAAAGGAGTGGACAAGATGCACTGGAGGGAGAGCAGAAGCTGAGAGGAAAATGGAAAACCATACCGACAATGTCTTGGCTCGTAATGGGCCAAGGTTCAGCTGAAAGGTTGGGGTTGTGTACAGCTAATTTAAGCTGACAATGTAGGGAATAAAAATGGGTTTCTTTTCTGCAGCCAACTAGAGGGCCAAACACTGTCCAATCTCAGTGATAGAGTGGGGTATGCATCAGCCTACTTCCCCTCCCACTGCCTGGGAAATGATGAAGTGGAGGCAAGAAGGAGGTGCTATATTGAAGGTGAAAAGTTTCAATGTTTTCTGAGTGGACACCCTCAAGGGCAGCTGGCAAGAGATTAGAGAATGTTATTAGAAAGCAATAGGCTGTACCTTCCTCATAATCCTCCCACCCAGACTGTGCACATGTGGGTCACGCTTGATGGCTTCTAGGTTATTTTATTCCCTGGAATTGAGGAGAAGCTCAAAACATACATGAAAATGTATTAAATATATGATTCATGCAAGAAACAAAATTATAAAGTAAGAAGTCATTTTAATGGTTTAGTGCAGAAATTTAAAGCTATGGTTATTATTTCCTCTGTTGAATTGTTATAGTACGCCCAATTTCCAGAACAGGGACTGGTCATTGTTTTAGCTGCACCAATTAAAGCAGGAGTCTTTAAATAAGACTAGATCAACTGATAAATTTTTTTGATCTGACAGTAGAGAAATTTACTTGTTACAATGGCTCAATAGTCAAAAAGAAGAAGAAGATGCCCAAAAGGTGCATGGGGTATAAACTGTATATACAGTGCATCCATATACAGCTGAAGTCTCTCTTTTAGCATGATTATTATTAGTATTACACCGATACCAGTTTTGGGGCGGGGCCCCGATCCAGCACTAAAATGGTGGTGTTGGTATCGGCAAGTACCAACAAATAGGGCACCGATACCATTTTGAGAGGCAAACGTTTATTTAACTATTGTCAACCATTCCAGGTAGGCAATAAAACTACTGGATTTACTTTTTATTCGTCTTTTCCCTGCTTCACAAAGGTAGGCAGCAGCTTGACAAAGCCATGATGGCAATTATTTTACATCCAAGTAGCATGCAGTTCTTCATATATATATACAAACACATCAATTTCAAACAGATGATATCGTATGGTATCGGCCAAAACTGCACAGCCAGGTATCGGATATCACTATAAGGACTAGTTATGAGTCCAGTCCAGTTTATTATGGACGTGAACATCCAGGTATTTGAAGCTCCACTGTGTCTATGTCCTGCCCCTGGTTGTTCACGGGGTAGTGAGGTGGCGGTCTTCTCCTGAATTCGATCACCATCTCCTGGTCTTACTGGTGTTAAGACACAGGTGGTTCTTCTCACACCAGTCCACAAAGTTCATGATGAACAATTGATACTCCAGCTCTTTCCCCTCAGAAACACAGCCTACAATGCAAATTCTGGAGATGGCAGCTGTCTGTGTTGTAGGTGAAGTCCAATGTATAGAGGGTAAAGTGGAACAGAGAGAGACTGCCACCTCAGACTGATAGCTATGCAGCTGCACGTGCTTAGGGTGTATGGTAAGGTAGTTGATGGTCCAGGCAGCAAGATGTGTGTCCACTCCAGTTTCCCCCTCAGCAGCTCTGGTCTGATGGTGTTGAAAGTGCTGCAAAAGTCACAAAACAAAACTCTCACTGCGCTTCTGGTGGTCACCAGGTGGATGAGCACCCGCTGCAGCAGGTAAATGATGGCATCCTCCACTCTGATGTCAGGCTGCAAACTGCAGCGGATCCAGGGCGGGGCTCACCACAGTAGCTTAGCGTGTGGCGTTTTGGGAACCGGTACCACAGAGGATGTACTGGAAAGTGGTGATATAAGAGAATAATAATAATAATACATTTTATTTAAAAATGCGCCTTTCTGGACACTCAAGGTCACCGTACAAAAACATAAA
>NW_015151004.1:495875-520852 GCF_000732505.1 Cyprinodon variegatus | reverse complement strand
ATTCTTAAAGACACAAAGGCTGTCCTGATTAAATGACCTCCGTACACACCGTGACATCCACAATGTGAAGGAAGGCCTTCTCTGTCTAATCTCACTAACAAAATAACAATGCACATGATGTATAAATAATAAAACCTAACAAATTTCAAACAGATGATATCGTATGGTATCGGCCAAAACTGCACAGCCAGGTATCGGACATCACTATCTGGGTCCAGTCCAGTTTATTATGGACGTGAACATCCAGGTGTTTGAAACTCCACTGTGTCTATGTCCTGCCCCTGGTTGTTCACGGGGTAGTGAGGTGGCGGTTTTCTCCTGAAGTCGATCACCATCTCCTGGTCTAACTGATGTTAAAACACAGGTGTTTCTTCTCACACTAGTCCACAAAGTTCACGATGAACAATCGATACTCCAGCTCTTTCCCCTCAGAAACACAGCCTACAATGCAACTTCTGGAGATGGCAGCTATCTGTGTTGTAGATGAAGTCCAAGGTTTAGAGGATGAAGTGGAAATGAGAGAGACTGCTAGCTCAGACTGATAGCCATGCAGCTGCACGTGCTTAGGGTGTTCGGTGAGGTAGTTGATGGTCCAGGCAGCAAGATGTGTGTCCACTCCAGCTTCCCCCTCAGCAGCTCTGGTCTGATGGTGTTGAAAGTGCTGCAAAAGTCACAAAACAAGACTCTCACTGCGCTCCTGGTGGTCACCAGGTGGATGAGCACCCGCTGCAGCAGGTAAATGATGGCATCCTCCACTCTGATATCAGGCTGCAAACTGCAGCAGATCCAGGGCGGGGCTCACCACAGTAGCTGAGCTCGGATGAGGCACTTCAAGGTCTTTCATCAGGTGGGAGGTCAGGGTGGCTGTTCTAAACTGGGCTGGTTCCTTAGCGTGTGGCATTTTGGGAACCGGTACCGCAGAGGATGTACCAGAGAGTGGGGACCACCAACAGGCTGAGGCTCCGGTTGTAGATGTAGCTGAGGACCTCACAGAGCTCATCAGCAAAGTTCCACAGCAGCCTTGGGGGGATGCCATCCGGTCTTGAAGCTTTCCTCTGCTTCAGTCTCTTCAGCTGGCCTCTTACCTGCATCAAAGTGACTGTTAAGGACTGGTTATATTCCCGCAGCAGTGTGTCACAGTGAGCTTGTCTCAGGTATGGCGCAGACATTTTTTATTCATACTCAATATTGAAACGTGGTCTGCGCTATTTTATTCCACGCAAAAAGGGGAAAATCAGGAACTAGCTGGGGGTCTAGAAACGGCCGAGGCGGTGAGGAAATGGGGGCAAGTTTGTCTGACAACGGAGGGACATGAGGGCGAAAAAGAGCTAGAAACCAGTTGGAAAACGGGTCCAAGCGTTCTCGCACACCTCCCTCTTCTAGCTGGTCCAACTTCACGAGTCACTTTCCGCAATAACAGTCATTCAAACAAAACAAGCCGGTAAGATACCAAACAGGAGATACGCATGAGTAGAGCGGATGTAGATTTGACCAATCAGATGCCTCCTGTCTGCAGTCACATACAACAGAAAGTATATATAGAACCTAAAATCATATTCATATAATCAAACCTCATAGAACAATTCATCTTTCTGTGTAGATTTACGTTTAGAATTAACCTAATTATCTGTTTTGATTTAAAGGTCATCATTTTTAGCAGTGTTACACATTTGCCTTTATAAGGACTTACAAACTTCCAGACATCAGTAAGCTCTGCTTCTGTTACCCTTTTCTGTGGTGTGACTTTATTTTGCTCCTTTTCTTTTGCATGTTCCATTTTTTTTTGTTTTAGCTTACTCTTGCCCTTATTTATTTCATTTCAATCCTCCTTATGTGTTAATCAATTTTAAATTGTTCCAGCCTCCTAAATATTCTTTTTCTACACATCACAAAGATGGTTTAAAGCATTTAGAACAATTTCACCTTAACTGCAAAGCTCCTTAAGTTTAAAGTTTTAATGTTTTATTTTTTTTAAAACAGTGCTAAGCATAGAATCACTAATCAGCATACAGCCAATAGCAGAACTACAGCAACCTTTTTGTGTAGCAAATAAGCTGTTTCACAACCTTGGGGAATTGGTAGCAGACCATTTAGCTACTTGAATTAAAATCTGTGTATGTTTACTGAGAACTGATTCAAATCTCCCTGAAAGCTGACCTGGCTTTGGAAACAGACTTCTTTGTGGACTGGATCTGATCAGAACCATGCAAGACCATATTAGGTTGTGCATGCATCTTATTGAGAATCTTTATTTGTAACGCTGAGGGTTCATATGAAGATTTCCAAACAAATACTGGTTTTATGAAGTGTGTGTGTGTGTGTGTGTGTGTGTGTGTGTGTGTGTGTGTGTGTGTGTGTGTGTGTGTGTGTGTGAATGAAGGTGTGACTGGATGTGATTGGACTATCTTCTTTAATTTGTCTTCTCTTTTGTCCGGAAGGTAATATGCTAAAAGTTAATTAACAGTATTGTGAGCCCTTTTTGATGCCTCATCATGGACACGTGGTGTAGGAGTGGCAATTTTATGAGTTTACGACCCATTGTGATCTCCAGCACTGGCTTTGTCCGAATGTCAGCCCTAACTACTATATAGGGCACTATATACTGTTAATGCCATTTTAGATGAGTGTCTGAATGTCTAAAAAGATGAAAAAGTTGTGGACTCTAAATTCCCCACAATACATCCTGAAAAGTAGTTATCATCCATGGTCACTAGACAAGCAGATATATCCATAGACATGCATATAAGAGAAGACTACATTGACTGTCACGGAGATTAGGGCGCCATCTTGCTCCCCTTACCTGCTAGTTTAAGCAGAACAAAAGAAGGACTCTTCAGCATCATGCGGTGTATTTTAATTTAAATCGACAGATTGTTGACATTAGGGCTCAAGGGATAACTTTGTGAAGGAATCAGAGCTTTGGAGGATGTTACTGAATAGACAGCTTATATACACTGCATATATATTTACATATATACAGACAGACAGACAGACAGATAGATAGAGTAGAATATAATTGAATAGACAATCCCTTTATTGTCCAACAGTGAGTTAACTGTGGCATTACAGCATCAAAATATTACAGCAAAAGTGGTCACACAAATGTGGACGCCAGAAGCAGACAACAAAAGTCAACTGTCAACTAGCTCCAAAGGTGGCCCCATCCAGGAAACACACAGCCAGGCGGATGAGCTCTGAGCCAGCTCCCATGTCAGAGGAGGAAAGAGAGCACATACAGTTACTTAGTAAGGGAAAGAGGACTACACTGAAAAACAGGCCACATTACATCTATAACATTCTCCAGATACAGAGGATTTATATTGTAAAAACTGTACAGTACAATACTCTGTTTCCTATCTGTTATTTTTATACACTTTTCTATTTTTACACACCCCAATTTCCCCGTGGGGGGACAATAGAGGGATTTTCTATTCTATTCTATTCTATTCGATAAACAAAGGTGCTGATGGCAGCAGAACAGCTGATATCTCTCTCCAGGATGGAGTCACAGTCAAACAGGAACAGACGAGATGAAGCTACCATGATGAGAAAAAGCAGAGTGACTATAAAGAACTTCACAAATACTGTACAATGGGAGAATAGGAATAGAATAGAGCAGAATGATGAAAAGTGGTTGCTCTGCCCTCCAGCAATCTAAGCCTATAGCAGCGTAACTATAGAGATAGCTAAAGCGGGGCATACACTGTGCAATTTTTGCAACCGTTGCATGCAGTAACAGCTCACACTGTACGACAAAACTGCAGGGTTTTGTTGCAGGGTTTTACTGTGCTGTGATGGCAGCAGCACAGCTGATATTTCGCTCCAGGATGGAGTCACGGCCAATTTTGTGCTGAAAGGCCTAAAAAGCAAAGGCAAAGACGTATTTAGACAAATTCACGGTTGAGCAAACCTGGCTACTACGGTCTGTCAATTTTATAGAAAGAACTCCATTTCACTCAGACCTCCACCATGCTTCTGTTTTTACATCTGTGAGGAAGAGTAAGAAGAAGAGTACTTATTTGCACATACCAACTAAACGATTTGCCCACGACAGTTGACTTATAATCAAGCATGTTTGATTTTCTCCCGACCTCACGATTTCCTAATCGGGAGGTGGTCGTGAGAGGCTGATCACCCATCGTTACCCCCTGTACACCACACGTCGCATAATCCGACTGAAAGTTTGCCTGTTCGAAAGATTCTTGCACAAATGGAAAGTAGTACAAAAAATCGCATAGTGTATGCCCGACTTATCCTGCATACCACTCTAACTACAGTAGTAGCCATTAAACATTTCCCCACTTTCCTTGATAGGTCCTTGGCTGGTTCCCTGCAATTCCTTTTTAAATATCAATATTTGTACTAAAATATTTTTTCTATCATGATTTGTGGAAATTAAGATCTAAAGAGAAGCGCCATCTCCTGGTCGGACCCTGTAATTCAGTGAAGGGTGGAGTCACAATATGCAAGAGGGGGTCACTCCAGTGGTTGGAAGTTGGAGGAAATTTTGCTGGGAGTTGGAGGGATGTAGACTGCTCTTCCGCTGGCAGTTGACTGTAAGGGGCCATTTTGAATGGCTGTTACTGTGTAAGCTTTATCAAAAGGAAACTTTAGCCTTAAAAGTTTAGCCTTAAAAGTAGCAATGCTGTCAGCCTAACAGACTGATATTTAGTTCCATAGGAGGGGAGCAACATAACTAAAAGATCAGCTTCCCATTCCACTTTTAGAAATTCTAGGAACCACTACTTAACCTGCAGATTGAGAGCGAAGTGCTCTGTTAGGAACATAGGGAACAATCATATCCCTGCTGTAAGATGAAACTTGGCCATTTAAGTATTTATATGACCGAAAGAGGATTTTAAATCATATTCTTAATGTGACAAGAAGCCAGTGAAGAGAAGTTAAGGAAGGATAAATATTATCTCACCTTTAACTTTTGATCAGAACTCTAGCTGTTTAATTTTGCATCAGCTGAAGGCTTTCAGATATTTTTGCAATATTTTGGAGATGAAAGAACTAAATTCTAGAAACCTCTTTGATATGGAATTTAAATTACAAGTTTACTAAAGCACAGGTTGCACTTTTGGGATTATTAGTTAAAAAAATGTATATATAATTTTTCTCCAACTTCACAATTATTCATTTCTTTGCGTTGGCCACATAAAATCTGAGCAAAACAGATTGATGTTTATAATTGTAAAGTGACAGAAGAGTTTAGAGGGGATGTGCATAGGAGGAGAGCATAAAGTCTAAGTCTAAATTATACATAGTCATAAACGTTTAGAGAATACATTATATATAATTATATTAAACAATCATAATGTTCTGAACATAGTTAATTTTTAAATTTTCACAGTTTCTTTGCTATTAAATTGTACAATGTGCTAATGTTCTCTTTTAAGTTATGTTTTAAATGTCAATGAACCATAATGTCACTATAATGCTTTCCAGTTGCATCCATAATGCTAGTAAATGAGCTTTAAATGCTTTTGATGTAGTGGCTAGATTTAATATCTTCTGGGGTAAAGAACATTTATATCACATATTTAACTGTCTTCTTGAGGTCTATGTAATTAAAACACATCTATATACCAGCAATAAACATTAGTGTAGATTGTCTTTTTGCATGCATGAAAATGCCATCATGGAGTTCAGTTTTTTATTTCAAATTCTTTGCTCTGTGCTTAGTAATACTTTCCAAACGCAATAAAAATCCTGCGGCTGATGATCTCTCTTCATCCATAATACAGCACGAATGTGTCGACATGGTGATAATTATAAGTAATTTAACTGGAAGGCTGCATGGGGAGTGGGTCGCCGTAATTGCAGCTATCATAAATGCTTGCTTTATTACCATTTTAAAGTATTCATGCTCCACTGATGTGCTGCGAATGTTTCACGACAGAATCACTGATGTACAGTGTGACTGATCAGAGCAATAAAACCCAGCAAGAAGAAGAAAAGCAGGCTGATTCTTTGGATTCATTTCAGCCATAACATCTTAGTTTCACAATAGTCTTCATAAAAAGTGAGGCACAGCACAAACTCACTTTTTGTGTTTAGTTGTAAGTAGGAGGACGTTTGTCTTTGAGTGTTTGCAGCTGATTATTATGGCTTTGGTGAAAGGACATTTATGAGGAAAAGCAGAAATTTCAAAGCTTTTTCACACTCTTTCAATACTGATTCTTTTGCTGGGGATGCTTAGTTGTTTTGTGCTTTTTTCACACAGAAACACAGGAATTAAAAACTAGAGAAAAAGTCTGGAAATTACAAAAACAAATTAAATACATGTTGTCCATTTTTGGTGCTGATGCCCTAAATTGAGTCCAGTTATTTTGATTACACAAGATTTGTCTAACATTGAGAGTTTATATTTCTTTTTAGAGTTTTTCACATGTGTCTGAAGACTACATTTTTTTAACAAACTTAAGAAATAGCTATGTGAATGACCCTCACAATGACATCAAACAAGATACTGTAGGTTTTGAATTTTTTGCAATAAAAGTTGAAAATAGAGCAAATTAGAAAAAAGGGTTAATTTGGTTGTTTTCTATATATTACAACTGCTGAATATAGGTAAAAAGATCTTTCCAAACACTAGAAAATGGCAATCTATTTTTCTGTTTAATAGGACAAAAAAGTCGCAGAGCAAAAGAGGACACCACGGAAAGTTAGTAAGAAAGTCATTAAAACAAAATACACTGAAAAGCCATTCAGACAGAAGCAATATCTCCACAAACAACATAATAAGGTAGATTATAGTTTGCAAATGTGCTTTGCCACAAATCCTCTGTGTTTTTTGTGTAAAAAATAATCAAACCTTTTTCTCATCACTCTGATAAGCAAACAGAATTTACCCTATCTGACATAAACAGGAAAAGTGTTGTCTGATTTAGGTGAGCTTATATATGTGGCACTATGACAGAAATAAGTACATAAAAAAAAAGTACATCCATTGTGGTGGTAAAAATTAAAGAAGGAATTCTCATGTCCAAGGTGTTTTGTTGTAACATTGTTCAAAATGTGACCCATTGTGCGCAGCAGTAACGGTGTTGGTCATGGAAAGAAGCTTCCTATACAGAGTTGCCTGTAGAATCAGTGAAAGCATGGCATTGCAAATGTCACCTGAACTACAAGGAGTAAATGTGTTACATAAGAGGGTGCTTGAGTAAAAATGAACAGTGGGGCTAAATGTGTAGCTTACTTTGGTATCAGGCTAGGTTATATGTAGAAATTGTAAAAACTTGTCCTTTCAATTTTATTAAGGCGAAGTATAAGAGGATTGTGATAAAAGACATTTATTTAAAATTGATTTCATTTAAAGTACAATTCAGAGTTGGTTTGAACTTTGGTAAATGGTGAATAGATTCCATTGTGGTATCAGTTCTGTCAAACCTTTAGAAAAGGGGACCCAGTATTGTCAGGAACCTTTGCAGGAAGGAAAAACAGGTTAGTGACAACGTAAATCTGGTGGAGGAAGATTATCAACGTGTGAGTCACTAACCTAATCCTAAAGTTCAGTCTGAGCCCAGAGGTCGAGGTAGATTCAGACCGGTTGGCTGTCAGCAAGAACGACGACTCCCAGAAGCCATAGCCCTGGAGGACAGAAAACAAGCAGGAGACCAGATCCGGGCATACAAATGAAGGAGGGATAATCCAGAGGGCAAAGCTGAAGACATGCCCAGAATTCAGAACCAGGAGATCAGAGGTCCGAAAATTTTCCAAAGGGAAATCCAGAACGGTGTCAGGAAACAGCTCCAGTTCCTTGTCCATAGACAGGTCAAGTAAACAGATCAGTTGTTGAGAGGCAGAACAGGTCAGGATCAGATAATCAGAAACACTAAAGTAATGCTGAAACACTCTGTTTATGGTAGGTACAGATTTGGGATAAAACTGCAGAAATGCACAAAGTGTAATCGTAGTGATTATACTAATAACTGTTGTACCACTCTTTGAGTTCTGTAGTGAAAATATATGGAACTACTATAACTGATTAGCAGAAGAAGTTGAGAAGTGCTTGATGAAGCAGCTTAAAGAGAACACACCAAGTAGCTCGGGTAACCTGCTGTATTTTTCTGTTTTTCAGTTTTTGCAAAATAAATATGTTGCACAGAGATGAGTTTGCCCATCATTTTCAAAAGTGTTGCATGTACCGTGTCTTTAAACCATGCTCCCCGACAGGGTAGGGCAAACGGGTCATTTGTCCCAGGCCCAGGAAAGAGGGGGGCCCAAAATTGACACTCTGACCATCAAAAATACAGGCAGAAGTAATTTTTCTGAGAATATGTATGATAAAATTACTTAATATTAGAGTAACTAAATATATAAATATATCTGCATTAGGTATATATAATATGTTTTCTTTATGTAATTTGTTTTCTTCGTCATTAGAACTCCCCCCACTCAACATAAAATGGTTTGACCAGGACAACAGCAGACAGTAACTTTTCAAGTTTGTTTCGCAGCAAAGTAAGAATGTCAGGTTTTCAGAAGTCCGGCGCACAGAATAAAAAAATAGAAAAAGGGAAGATGACATCAAAGACTTTAGGGATTTTAGAAGTAAATATTAAAGATAAACTGAGAATGAGTCAAGAACAGATCCAGGAATGGAATTGCACAATAATGATGCCCGTTCAGAGTCCGGTAAGAAGCAATGCGTTTATTAATGCTATCTTGAAGTATAGTATCCCCATGCTAGTGTAAGGGAGGAAAACACATTTGCTTTTGAAGAAATACTTGCGCTAAGTGCAAAAGGGGAAGAAAGATGGCAGAGGTCTAGGTGCAGTGTGAAAGACAGAGCGGAACAGGAGATCCAGCTGAGACATCGCAGCTTGGGGGGATGGGGGAAGATAGCATGCGTTTGAGGAGGAGATAGACAAAATCCGTACCAAGAGACCGTGCAGGTGGAAGGGCTTGCTATTCGATCGGAGAGTTTTAGCATAGTGGCTCAGAAACGGATCACACCATTAATGTCAATGATCCTGCGCTGTGGCTAACAAAAATGACTGATTCTGATCGATTGAATGTTGTCCCTTCAATGGCAAAAAGGAAGTCTTTCTCAGAGATTGTAAATGAACCGCCAGCAAATTCAGATGGGAGAGAATTCCCAAAGTATTCTACCACCCACAATTGGTGGAAAAAATTGTTAGGGACTGGTTAATGTACAGCAGGTCAAAAAGGCCACATTTTGCCTGCTGTGCCTGCTGTTCTCTTATGAAGTAGAGGAAAGATCAACTAGTGCACTAATGTCCCAATAGATGGGATGAAAATATCCAACATAAAATACGGAAAGTTTTCTGAAAGATTTCCAGGGCATGAAGGAAACTCTGCACACAAACATTGTTATCAGAAATGGCAAAACCTGGTATGTATTCTCCTATCCCTGACTGTGAATGGCTGGATGTGAGCAGGCCTTCAGTAAAATGAAGATAATAAAAAACTACCTGGGCTTAAAGATGTCCCAGGAAAGGTTCAAAGGTCTGGCAATGCTGTCTATAGAGCATCAGCTTGTCAAGGAATTAGACTTTAAAGATGTCCTAAATGACTTTACGACTAAAAAAGTTCACCATTTGGCATTTGGAGACCAAGTCTAACCACATTTATGAAGTGAAGTCATCTGTGACTTGTTTGGAGGAGAAAGGAAATATTTCTGTAAACATCAGGTTATTGAATTAACTCTAAACTTTAATCCCATGAGCAGAGTTAGGAAGGAGACATTAGCTTAGCCTTACACAAAGAATACCTTGGAGTGCTGTAGCGTGAGATACGCTTCACTGAAATGAGTGAAGACAAGAGCACAGATTATTGCAGGTTCCTTCAGGAATTTTCAGAGCTCATTTCTTTACAGTCCAAGTCAGTTCTGAACTTTTCAGTGACTATTTCTGAGTGACATTTCTGTAGTTATTATTAAATTGCGAGCTGCTATATACTTTGGTTCACTTTAAGACATTAATTTGAAATGGAATTTAATGTTTAATATAAAAGGAAGTGCTGTTATTCTGAAGAAACAGGTGTCTTTGTAATCTTGCGATTGTATCCCACTAGTATTCAATCATTCATATTTATGTTATTTACTGGTTCACTGCATAGAAGGTTAAAGTTTAAAGGCTTTTCTTCTTTTGTTGACCAAATTATTTACAGGATTACCATACCAAAAACCATAACTGAAATCTGCCATATAAGATTTTCTTACCACACATAAACAGAAAATCTTTAAAGTAACCTGATAAAACAAAACAAAAAAATTAGATGGGATCACAACATAATGAGTAGATGAGGGATTTCATCAAAGTTCTAAATGAATTAAAAAGTAACTGCCATTATATTTAAAAAGTAGACATTTCTTAAAGTACAAAACAAATTTGTTATTTATAGAAGTTATGATTGTGCTAACAGTGAGATATAGGACCACAGATATAGGATAAGCTATGTTTATTATGTTATGACAATCTGTTATAATCACTCCAGATCTTTCCTGGCTATCAAATCAAAAGCACACATTATAGATTGTTTGCATTGCACTCAGTGTGGGATTTCAGCATAGTTACTAGATTATATTCAACTCAAATGATATAAACTAACACTTGACTTAGACATAAAATGTGGGACTCTTGTCTCATCTAAAATATTTGAGTCTTTTGTGTACTACTGAGAATGAGGTCATTTTATTTTCTATAAAAGTACGACTTGAGAGACCAGGACTTTAATCTAACCCAGATCACAACTCCAACCACATAGAGGTGGGCCAGGGGATAGAAAGGCCAAACTGCTCTTGGGCAATTTTTTTAAAAGGTTGCTCCATGGAGCTGCTGACATAGAGGCTAGTTTTGGTATTTAGTTTCATTTGTCACTTTTCCATGTTAACTGAAATTTTATCCAACACATTCCAGTGGGATTATGGATATGCAAGTCTTTTCCCGTGTTTCCTGACATGTTATTCACTCACAAACATAGATACAGTACAATCACAGCATGATCGACAGATCAAGTGCAGCATCTGGTTCAGTCTGTTGCCCAAGGACACTTTGACATGTGAAGTGGGTAAGCTGGAATCTAATTCTAATCTTCTAACTGCCAGATGGCCGTTTCTCCCTTGGAGCAGCAGCCACCCCCCAAAAACCACAAAAACTCTTAAAGCAGACAAGAAGGCTGTGAGTCAGAGAGGTAAAGCAAAGGCCATGGACTTAGGGAGCTACAGCAGGGGAGTTTTCAACGTCTGCACATATGTTTTTTTCTAAAGACAGTCAAGACAAAAATATTTAGAGAAAAAGAAACAGTGAATGAATGCAACTAAAGTTGAACTTTCTACAGTGTAGCTACTAGACAAAACACCTAACATAAAAATACCTTGAACAAGTGTAGTTATGTAAATGAGTAACCAATTAAAAATAGATTGTTATAAACCTCAAGGAGAGCTGCCATCAAAGAGATGCATCAGTTTATACAACAGAAAGAATCCTAAAAGACAGAAAACACTCCAAAGTGTTGGCTGGTTGTTTAGAAGTAACCATTTCAAACAGATTTGGCAAATGAAAAGAAAATAAGTTTGTGAAAGAGAAACACAGGTCAGTAGCTACGTCAATGCATAAGAGCAGACAACTTCAAGCAATGTGTCTTGTAAAAATACAGAAAAGAAATTGTAGAAAGTAAAGAAACAGGTGTTTGAAATGCAACTGGGAGAAATTACTAGACATCTGGAAAGTATTCACAGTGGTGCACTTTTTCAGCTTTTAGTTATGTTACAACCTTTTTCAGAATTGTGTTTAATCAATCTAAATTCCTGAAAGTGCTATACACACATCAAAATATTATGAAAATGTGGAAAATGTTTTTTTTTATTATTATTGCTTCACATTTATTAAAAAAGCATCAACCAAGAAATCAGATTTGTTGTTTCTTGTTTGGAGCAGTGATGGTTATAATGACTATCAGCTGCTGGAAAAGAAATGTTTAGCGATTCTACTCCTTAGTACACGTAGTGGGCAGTAGTCTTTGTGTTATTTTGCATCAGTCTCTGTCTCACACCTCCTGCACTCATTCAAGACATCCCCCGCCCGAACTGGCCTTTTCAATGAGCTTACAGTTCTTCAGCAGTAGAGAAGCACCTAAGAAGATGTCACCGCACTTCAAAATAGACTAATTACTGTTAAAATTCAATATCCAGGTCCTTTAAACAATCTGCAAGGTAGGTAGAAAATCATGACAGAGACATTGCCCAGAGTCCTCACATACTGCCATAAGCAAGAGAGGTTGTTTGTATGTAGTGGGACAAATAGCGGGCCACTCCATCGGAAGTATCGCTGTCCATAGGAAGGCCACTTTAGACTTCTAATGGAAATTGATTTATTCATTTAAAGATTAACCTAAAAAGACCTAAAGATGTAATTGATATTTAAAGTTCTCTAATGCTTTTGGCTTCTTTAGGGTACGAGATACAGATACGTATTTAATTAAACAAAGACCACTCAAAAAAAGAAGGTTAACATTTTGCACTTCAGTCACTTGCATTACACTTAGGTAACATGAGCCAGAAAAATAGAACAAGGTTGAGAATGATTAAAAGCAGCAGATGGGAGTTAGTCATGTTAAAAAGAAGTCATCAATGACTTTTGGATTGATGAGTAACTTCGCAGAGGAGCCACATCATTCACTTTACCACTGGAGAGGTCTCTAGTGTGTCGTTAACATACACATGTTCACCAATTGGGTGTGTTTTCCTTTTCTGCCAGGAAACAACATCACCATCCAAGGTGATGTTTACACACCCACACAGCGAGCATATGAGGCAGCTGACTGTTGATAAAAGTCATTGTTTGAAAATGTGTTTTCCCCTTTTTGAGTTGAGCTATGCTGTATCATTTATGGGAGATTTTCAGACTAAATTACACATCTGTCCTAAAACACTCACATCCAGAATAAATCATTTTTCAGGACAGTTATTTAAAAAAAAAAAACATTTGCCATAACTGCATGTGATTTTTCCTTTGATTATAGGATGTTTTTTAAAGCTCCATTGTAAACCACAAACTGGGGTTTTTGCGTCCAGACTATTACATTCTTTTGTCCACTATGCCAGCAATGCTGATTGAAAGCTTAGAATGCGGCATGTTTTCCCCGGTGCAGCTGTAGCTTTTCCATTTGAATAGCTGCATACCATTCTGCATGGCCTTTACAGCTGGGATGGGACTTAAATGGAAATGTTACAGGTCAAATCTATTGAGATTGCCATGGTGGCTTTTACATGAGAGTGACCAGGGTCCCAATTGAGAACAGATTGCCATCAGATTCAAGTAAAGGCATGCTTCGATGTATCCTTTTCAGTCACAGTAGAGCACCTACAGTATGATTTAAAACTAGGTATAACATCTGTCAAAATCTGTCAGACTGTCAAAAACGGAACACCTAATGTAAATATCCTTCTAGCAGATTGAAAAAGGCTTTACACCAAAATAGTTTATCGAAGCACCACATTGTTTGTGACACTCATCAACACTGCTATTCAAAGGGTCCAGGATTCATTAATGATATAATTAATTCAATAGAACACCATTGTGCAAACGTATATTTTCTATGTAAAAGAAAGGGCCATGAATAGTTATGTGGCTCCATTGGGTTTATGAACAAAGCTAAACAGAGATCTGAGGCAGCCTTTCAATCTATGGTTATAAAGGCAGCACACATACATTGGCACCTTGTTTAGTGGCCTTGCCTAGATGGATGGATGGATGGATGGATGGATGGATGGATGGATGGATGGATGGATGGACGGACGGACGGACGGACGGACGGACGGACGGACGGACGGACGGATGGATGGATATTTACTTAATTCTATGCCTTTTGTTGCATGTATGTTTTCTTGCGGGATTGCTCTGTTTTTATATGCCATCGGTCTCCCCATTTTCTTTTCCACTTACCTGTCCCAAATGAAGGAAGATATTCCAACATAACCATACCTCCACCACCATGTTTCACCACAGTCACAATCTTGATTAGGATAGTACTAAGTGTTAAGCTTTCCTAACCAAAATGCTCTGGATGTCAGTCTAAAAGTTATATTTTATTCTCATTATATTTACTGATTAGGTTATTTTAAAAGGTAGTTAGACTGAATCTCATTTTGAGGTATCTCAATGCAGGGCCAAATCACAAAGGTGTGCCACACTTCAGATTATCCGCTAAAAGAATTTGAGCATAGAACGGGCTGTATGAATGTAAAATGACACAATACAAGAAGATTTTACTCAGAAACAGATATAATTTTGCCAGTTTCTAGAAAAGGGTAAAAGTGACTCAAGATACTGCTATTTGAACTCAGAGTTGACTTAAAGAAACATCACCTTAAATCAACAGACATAAATTATCACAATTTTTCCCTTATACACAACACCCTGGGTGCAGCAGTGGTGCTTAGGACTGTACAAAACAGCTTGATTTGTTTATGTTAGTGTGTTATAGTTTAAATCTGGCATGATATTTTTGAAATGATCAGTACCTTATAATGTACACCCCGTTCTCTACTCTTCAGACTCAGTTTTAGCCTACTGAGTATGAGTGCACAAGGGATGCCAACCCTGAGATTATTCAGATTACTAAACCAAAGAGAAATCAACATAAAGTTCCCTAATATGCAGTTTGATGAGAGAAAGCAAAGATGTGACCACCTTATGGTCTGTCGGGTTTAAGGCACTTTCTTTACTGCTTTTGACAGCAAACAGAATTAAAAATGAATCAATCAAGAAGCTCTTCAAGCAGCGGCTGCAGCTCTAGTGAGTAATTTGGAAGTTATCTGCCGGTTTTAAACTATGCCTTACTCTTTGTGTCTTGAAAATCACAGAGAGGGGGAAATAACGAGACATGGCAATTTTGGAGATCACACTAAGCCAGGAAATGTCTCATTACTGTAAGTCATTTTTAAAATTGCTTTTGTGATCAAAACATTTTGCTGGAAATATACTTCATGTGTTAATGATTTCCCCTGCCCCATAATTCTACAAATTCAGCTGTAGTTATATTCATATATCCTGGTAATCTTGCATGTTCACAGCACATTAACATGAATAGAGGTACCTGAATGACCATGAAATGCCCAGCTCTACCTTTTATCATCAGCCAAGCTCCAATACAGGTTATAAGGCCAGAGCCTTCGCAGAATCAAGCCCATTCAACAGGAACAGAGATACAGATGGAGTCGGTCGACACAGTGCAAATAATTTAACCATTTTTAAATCTCATTTTCAAAATATGATGAGGATCGAGAGGGTGGATTAGTAATCACTGCTAAAGTTCCTGCACTTGCTAAGTGCTGCTTGGTGATTTGATTAATTGGTAATTTTCTGCACTGAGGGCCACATCATCAACCACAGCAGGTCCATCAGTATAACATAAAAAGACCTTGTCCTCTGGAGGAACTTAATAAACCAAGGCTTAAGTGCTGCTATGTGTGCTCCTTTTGTATCCACTGCTTTCTGGTTGAGTTTTTAAATTAATTCAGAACATGAGCTTAATTAAACTTGACGCAAAATAGTCTGATTCAGTTTGTTCAATACTTGTGTTTATCTGCATTGCTAATGCATGTAAAAACACAGCAGTAATAAGGGCAGTGGCTGTTATTTATGCTGGAACTGGCTTCTGCTTGAATTGCTTTTCTATACCCCCTCATATAGTGAAGTACTGTATATACATTTCAGCCTTTTAATCTGAGCTCCAACATAGGATAACCAAGTTTTTACCTTATTTCCAACATTCTTGTGACTTATGTCCAGAAATATATATAAATATGAACTATTGTCCTGTTTTATAATCAGTCCATTCAAATGTAACATATATTTTTATATCCGATGGGGAAAATGAACATATTACCTTTTGTCATTAAATTGAGCAATTTAAGGGACACAATGTGCCAAGAAGGAGCTCTGTCCAGATGGGGCTAAAAGGTGTGTTCTTGGGCCTACAGACAAAACACTGTGTGTGGAGAAGACCCATGACATAAACCAGAGTCCCAAACCTCTCTCTGGTTAGATATTATACATGCTGTGGCTTGTTTATATTTTAGTTGTTCATTTAAGATGTTTGTGCTTTTAAAATGTCCAACAACAGGGATAAGAATGTCTACAATAGGTATTTTTTCTCAACATCATTATAATTTCAGTAATGAGTTTTTCAGCTTCTAAGATGCAGGCAGTGAAGAGGGATAAAAATACTGTCTAGAACAAATCAGAAACTTATTCAGAAATAAAAGGGTTTTCTGCATTCTGCCATCAGAGGTTTGCTTTCTTAGATGGGTTTACCGAGCATCCTTTAGAGTGAAGCAGAGGGTTTGATTACCTCAAACGTCAGATTTTTGGGCTAAGAATTTAACAGAAAGATGATAGATGGGAGTGGAATTTGGAAAGAAACAGCTAGCTCATAGAATTTAACCATTATATCTGGGTGTTTCCCCGCCTTTTTCATCTCCGGTAAATCCTTGCCATGATCTCCCAGAAAATCTCTGGATCACATGAAACCAGACAAACATGTGCCGAGAAAAGAATGTCTGATCCTGAGGAGTTGCGCTAGTTTTGTTCAACAGAACAGTAAAGTCAACTAAGAGAGAAAGAAGGGTGAAGCTAAAATTCAGTGGTTATTTTTGTTGGGGATTGGGAGTTTTCCTTCTGTTTTTGGGCTGCTGCTTCCTTCATTGACCACAGGTGGCATCTGAGAGCAGGATTGGCTGAGGATTCATAAGTGTGTCATGTGTGTCATTAGGTGGAGACTTAAAAGGTTTCTGCTGCCAGCACTTCAACATCAGAGTATTTACCAATTTGGTAGCCTGAGTCTTCCTGGATGGCGTCTTCACAGGCGGCTCTATTTCTCAAGACCGGATTCAAGTGTTTTCTGAAACAACAACTTTGCAGTCAGTTCAGCTGGCAGCCTCTGGACCCTCTCCTCTGAGTTCCATCTCCAATCAAACCTTGCTCACCCTCCGGCAATTCACTGTCAAGCCATCCTGCCGCTCACCTCAGTAAAAAAGCAAAGACCTCACCTGGCTCATATGCATTACTTCCAATCTGTTCTCCCTCGAAGACCAGTTCTGAACTATTCTCCAGACCCCCCTCTCTCATCTTCGTCTGTGAGCAAATTCTCTCCTTCAAGCCGCAATTAGGATAAATTGATTGTGGTTTGAAGGAGTTGTCCAGTTGCATCCAATTTAAGCCTGTTTGCGGTTGCCATGACCCAGATGACTGCGATTTCACGATTCATCCAGTTTATTTTATTCCTAACTTCCCTTTACCCCTCTGCTTTACAGCCACACCCACTGCTGTTTCCTCAGTCCCGAACCTTCAGTCTATTCATTCATGTTTTTTCAAGAAACCTTCCGAAACCTTTTTTTGTCTCCACAGTGTGTTCTAAATATGGGTAAGAAATTTATCTAAAAACTTGATTATTTACTTAGATATTTTTTGGTTGTTATTTAAAAAATGTGAAATAAGAGTTATTAACAGAGGCTTTCTAAATGTGTATGTTTTCATTCTGTCTTTTTTGGGGTTTTTTTTTTTGTTTTTTGGGGGTTTTTTTTAGGAGCAGGAGCCGATCTTTGACACCATGCTCTGAAAAATAGAAAGGCAACTGCTCTGTTGTGTTCAGGCACCTCTATAATTACTTTATCTTTTCTCCTCAGATAGCTCCACTAAACACCTTTCTTCAAAGGTGAAATACTTAAAATATGATGGTATTTTATAACACCTAATCACCCTTCATTAATACAGAAAGAAACACATCTGAATAAGTAAAAAACAAATGCCACTTCAGTATGATGAGCTGCTTCTGACCCAGACAGAATTACCATTCTTTTGAATTAAAGTTTGCAATGTGTGTCTTTCTTCCCTTTTTTCTACCATTAATCTTTGTTGTGTGAGCTAGAAGAGAAAAAATGGTCAATATAAAGCAAAAGGGAGCTCAGTCTGTGGACAAAACCTTAAATTGCCATGTCAGCTGAGGTCACAAACTTCCACTCGGATTCTAATAGCTGTTATTGATGTTTTTAATACGTGCTTCCCCTCTCTGTGTTGAGTATTAATGGCCAGGATGATGCTGGGCAGAGTCTTGTGGTGCCACGAGAAGCTCCACAGCAGACAAACAGGGAAAAGCATGGGGAGAGCTTGAGACGGGCAAAGATTGAAAGAATGTGGAAGTGATCCCAAGAGTTCTATCATACTAATCCCTTTGGCCATGAGCTGTAAGTCAATTATTCTTCATTTGTCTTTTATCCTGGCTCTGCTGTCTGAGAATCAAGCTCCTCTGAGGACTGGCAGGCACTTATTGATGCTGTCTGGCCTGAAGGGCTCACACTATTCTGGAGGCAGAATCAGAGATGAGCAGGGTCCAAGAGTGTAATTGTGTCTGGAATAGGGGTTGATCACTGATGGATTCCTTTTTTAGTTGTGGGACATCTTTAAACTAATATCGAACAGGGGCTGCCAGACAGTCTTAAATGTGTTAATTGGAGTTTCAAAGAATGAAATTGAGTTTGACAAAGTTTAAATCATTTAGGGCAGATCTTAGCATAACCCACATCCTTGGCTCCTGTCACATCTTTCCATACGCAGCATCATGTTAAAATTCTTAACGGCCTATTCAGTTTTTTTCCATTATTTTTTTAATGAGCAGTTTCATCATAACCAGGTTTTAAGTAAAACTGTAAAGCTTAAAACTTAGAAAGTAAACATCTGGACTTTGTTTTTTCAAGTTTCGTT
This sequence comes from Cyprinodon variegatus, assembly GCF_000732505.1. NCBI lineage: Eukaryota > Metazoa > Chordata > Actinopteri > Cyprinodontiformes > Cyprinodontidae > Cyprinodon > Cyprinodon variegatus. The sequence goes on along the minus strand of NW_015151004.1, from coordinate 502,118 downwards.
TCGCTTCCCATCCAAGATGCTTTCAGTTCAGTCCAGTGGTTTGTTATTTTTATTTTTTGGAATGACTGATGAATGACTGAGAGTCTGTATCTAAAATATAATTTTGAAGCTTCAAATGTGATACGAAAGAGCTGGAGGAGTAAAATAAACAAAAAGGCCTGAGGAAATGACATAAAAACTGCCTTTGAACTCAAGCAGGCTGTTCAGTTGGTTGTCTGACATTTAAGACTCTAGGTTTACATAGCCTGCATTCAAAGGGAATGCAATGTGGTGAGAGAAGTGAGTGATTTACAGGTCATCCCTATGTAAAGGCACATTCAGGAACAAATTAAATGCTGACAACTTTTCAGTGAATTTTCTTTTCATTAACAAATCTGGCACTTTTTCAGTCAAAAATGAACCATGGTTCGGCAGCTCCTGATACTTGACCTTAGGAGGATCACCCAGGTCCTTCAGGAGGAGGTATTCCACGAAAGGGAAGCAGATCTGGTGGGCTAATGGATGCCGGTGCAGATACTGTTATTTAGCTTTCCATATCATATACAGCCCTGTGACTTGCTCACTAAAACTGAGGTCTGCCAAAGGTCACTTAAACAGAAATCAGGACCTGGCAAATTGAGTAGAATCTTACCATGGTGTCTGTGGTGTCTGTGGAGATTGTTTGTGACAAAAGAGAGGAATATTAATACTTATCGTCTGCAAAGCATTCAGATTGTTATAACCCGATAATTGCAGTTAAACTAGATTATAGTGTAATACTTCAGAGTTGAGAGCTTCAGCATGAACAAATTATTTGATTACTTTTTCCAGATAAAATCCAAAATATGTATAACTACTGCTTTGTATTTGTAACCTGCCCTACAGTAGTTACATATGTTCTATTCTAAACTTTAATACTTTTTTATATAAATTAATTTTATAAATAAATTCATAAGACGATCTCCTGATAACAGAATACAAAACGAGTACATAGTTTTGACCCAAGTGGTGCACTTAAAATAGCTTGTTTATTGCTGTCACCTTTAAAGCTTATATAATCTTTGCCTTAGCATAATACATATTATTCCCTCTTAAACTGATTTTCCAAAGTCAAAACCACACATAATATTTGACATTAGGGTTAGCTGGTTCCGATATCTTAACTGGGTTTCTAATTAGTTAATGCTTCATTTTACAATTTAAAGGATGTTTAATAATTGACAATTACCAGACACCTGAGACTCCTGCTCCTTGGACAGCATAACCAACCACCATTACATAAACCATGAACAGCAGCTGTTGCAGTTTTTCTCATATTACCTTGAAAACAAAAGGAAAAACATGGTAATCTCTTGCTCAGCATATGGTTGTACCAACCAACAAGGAAGAAAGGACGACCCAGAAAGGTGAGTGAGATGGGTGGCTGCCAGGCAAAAACAGACATGGCAACCAACTACAACTAGCAGAATTTTCAGTGAACACATCTTAAACAGTTAGGTATGCTCAGATTATTGTTGTAGAGTTTTTTTTTTTTTTTCGTTTAGACTTATTTGGAAATTGCCTCTGAAAGTAGTCAAAAACAACAAAGAGAGTTTCATCTTTAAACAGGCATTCAGGGTTTCCTCATGGTATTATAAGGATTAGTGTCATCTTTGTATTTTAAATGCATCTATGTCTGAGAGCAACTTAAAAAAGCACAGCAAAGTTGCAGTGGGGTAGAAAATCTCCCATTCTGAATAGCTAACAGCTAACTGTTACTATAGCCAAACGCACAGTATGTCCACCAAGCTCCCCTGTTTCCAGTGGCGTGATGCTGTGCTCTCACCTGCTTGGTATACTGTACATAAAATAGCTCAAGGAATCTAAACTTTTATAAGCCTTCAGTACTTTTCCTGAAAAAGTAAGATTGACGATTTAGCAAATAAATACTGTACATAAAATAGCTCAAGGAATCTAAACTTTTATAAGCCTTCAGTACTTTTCCTGAAAAAGTAAGATTGACGATTTAGCAAATAATTGTACAAATGGCAGTAGGCGAAGTCAGGGATGTCTGATGGATGGCCGTCTTGAGTCAGTGAAAACTAACAGGAAACTTAGAGGGATCCTGAACTTCAGCTGAAGAACTTTTTATAGCATAGCAATTTCCATTTCCAAAGGCATCCCCCTTTAATTGCTGTTGATGTCAGGATACATTAGTCAAGTTTAATAATTTTAAACCAAACCGGTCAGTGTGTGTAATAATATTTGTGCGTTTAACAAGGTTTGGCATGTACACTGTCATTCTTTATGTTGCTTTTATAGCATAGTCATGTCCAGTGGGATATGGAACTAAATGACCTTGCTGTAGGAGTTGTTATGGTTACCCTTACCATGTCTGAAAGTAGATGTTTAACTTCTGACCTGTCCATGGAGTGCCACAAGTGGAAAGGCTCAGCACAGGGCTTGAGTTATCTGGATTTCACCATGATATATTATTGGCTTTCCTTGCAAGGTTCAGCAGACTGTTACCACAGTTAGATATATATCTGCAGAGTCTGTGTGCAGCACCTGCTCAAAACAAAACCTGCCTCAGGCTTTGCTCACATGCCATGCAAGACTCTGGCAAAGCAGTGGGAGCAAAATGTTCTGTACAAAGACACCTCTGCATGTGGAGCGCCCTGGGACTGAACTGCTGTTTCAAAAATGCTGTTCCGCCAAGCCGGAATAAAAAAAAATAAAAATATTGCCAAGTTTCCTTTTAGCATATCAGAGATGTGTGTACCTCTTGAGAATTTTACCGCTTTTGTCACAATCACAGGCTTCACTGTATTTTATCAGGAGTTATTTTCAAGGTTTCTGAGGTTTTTAAGATTCAACTTTTGAACAAAACTCAACATGAAACCCATGAGGATGAAGTTAAAATGCAAAAATTGAGGATAACATGTAACTACATTTAATACAGCATTGAATACATTAAAATCTGTGTTGGGCTATTATTTCTTAAGCCACAAAGGTGTTTTAGAGACCTGTTTAATCTGTTGCCTGAAATGGGAATGAGAGGATGACTTTACAACAAACCTACCAAGACATGACCCAAACTAACAGGCCAGGAAAGCAGAATGTTAATCAGAGGTCTAAGTACGAGGTCAATGGTAACCAGTGATGTGCAAGAAATGAATATGTTCATATTTTTTGTGAACGGGAAACTGAACAGACTAGTTTTGAAGTAATGAACAAGAGTGACGTTAACTCTGAGAGTAATGAACGAAACACGCAGCTCACATTCCCATTCAATTGATAAGGACACTTTTCATTGGATAACGCCAGGTTTTACAACACTTATTAAGGCAAACACCATAACAGACCAGCGTGTCTACTGCTAGTACTAGTATGCGTGATTCAGACTCATCTACTAGTATTTCTGATGATGGTCTGAAGAGCGCTGACATAGTTTTATGAACTAACAAGGTGCAAACTGTGCCCACCGAGACCTAACAAACAAACCCGTACCTCAGCCTCGTCCACTTCTAATTTAAAGGGAGATATCAAGTTAAAGCATCCAAGCTATCTTGGGATCTGCTTATATCTGCTTCTGAATGAGAAATGTGAGATATAATTTTTGATACAGCCCTTTCAGCTTAACCTGAATGTAACGGTATGTTTCTGAAATTCTGTGTAATTTGGCTATATAAAGGCTTCGATGCACATACAGTATAACTTTACTGCATCAAGTATTTTATATTTTTTTCTATATGTTATGATCACTCATTTAAAGTGCTGAAATATGAGGTTCTATCTATTGTGTAGGATTGTGGCTTCATTTGGCAAATTAAATTAAATTGGTTCATTTATAAGTTTGTGAACTTAGTTTATTTTTGAAAAAGCTAACTATGAATATGAGCCAGTTCAATTTTATCTGTGTGGACTGAACTTTAAAGCTGACTCTTTTTAACCATGAACTGACTCAGCATTGATTGTAATTCTGAAAGGGTTTTCAGAGATTTACAGCTCAGGTGGGTAAATCTGCTGACAGGATAACTTCTGGGCTAAAGCCAGACTGAAGGTCTTAAAGCTATGTTTCGCAAAAATCATATTTTTTGTCCATGTGGTCGTTCACATTACTATAATACGAGACTATCAGACTTCAGTCTGAACAGTTCAGCCTGAAGTCTAACAGTTCAAAGTGACATAAAACAACAAAGAAAAAGCATCTACACCTCTTTATGTAGGCTGTTGGTCATGGGTTCAGCTCAGTTCGTATTGATTTACACTCCTTAGTAACTGTAATAATATTACTAATATTTACTTTATAATGTCTTAAATTGCTCCGCTACTGCAGAATTTATTATATTATGGAATGTCTCACTGGCAACATTTATCTCAAGGAACTTCACAGAGACAACACAGTCAGATTGGTTTAAAGTTCCAGTCAACAAATCTGTATATCTGCTTTCCTTAAAAATGTTCTGCATTCGATCTAAATCTATTTTAAGAGGAATAATAGGCCAAAAGTTTTCTCTCAAATGCGAAATTAAGAAAAATGTTCTTCCCCTTTATTAAATGTTATATGTTCTGTTGGTCTCCCAATAAAATACACTGAAGTTTTTGGTTATAGCATAACAAGGCGTGGAAAGGGTATGAATTCTGTCATTCAATCAGAGGAGGTAATTTTCATCCCTGTATCACATAATGAGGCTGTTGATTGCTGGTTCAACAAACTGAAGGAAGAAAAATATTCTCTATATTACTTCTACAAGTTTCAACCCAAAATTTATTCCACAGCTATAAACGCCCATAATCACACATGCATATGTTTCTAATTTTAAACCAAATATCTTACACTTTATAAAAAAATAAAAATAAAAAAAAAACAATTTTAGTCTAAAGCATAATCATTCATATGTGATTATGTCTTCTGCAGAACAAAGCTGGTGTCAGTGGGTGACACAATATGCCACCATAGCCTGCAGGCTGAGAATGAGGCTTTAAATGATGCATCATTGGTTTGTTCCAAACCTGCCCTACTTAACCTTAACTCTGCTACATATGCAGCTATTATAGATTTATTAAACCAGCATGTGAGCAACAGATCGTCTCTGATCCTGTGTGACGTGTGGGCCTTTTTAACCCCCTCTCCAGATTAGTGAAATCCTACATGCAGTTGACAACACATGAGCATAGAATAAAGTTAAAAAGGAGCCGTGCTGACAGACAGCCAAAAGTGTGATTTGATGAGGGAAACAAAAAAGAAAACAGAGAAAAACAGGCACCCCACTATCAAATATCACTTTGATGCTAAAATAAATCCTGAGATGAGAAGCCTGTCCTTTCAGCAGTTTTTGACAGAAAAACAGATGAAATGTCTGCATCTTTGAAATCGTTTCGAATATAGTTTTGACGTCAATTAGGGGCAATGGAGACCATGTTGAGAATGGATCTCACCCGTCTGGGCCCCTGACTTTAAATGTTGACATACTGGTCCATGATAACTCAGTAAATTATCGAACCACAACTATCGTCATGCTTAATTTTGATGTCTGCAGCAAACTTTTAGAATACTCTGTAAAATTGTTAGGCTTCAAACCTGACATCTGTTTACAGGCGGGGAAGTCGAACTTCCCAATAGTGAAGTGAGGCAATAACATCAGCAAGATGGATTGATTATTTAATTTGTTTGTAGAGGGGGAACTGGTCATCAAGGAGCAAACAAGTTAGATTAAGTATATGAAAAAAATGTCCCCTAACAGATGTTTTCTATTTCGGCTTTGATATGTTTAGATCATAAAACAAATGTTAATAGTTTTTAGACATAGATTTTGTGACCCTTGCATTCAACCCACCTTCCTTTAACATGCATCCCTTTCTTACCATATTTCTGAAACTCTATCCTGATTCTGCTCATTATCAGAGCTGCCTTGAATGTACAGCACAATACTTACAAAATACAGACTTTAAACTGAAATTTTCTTAAAGTTCTTTGCTTCATAGTTTCACTGTATATTACTGTTTTGTTTACTGTACAATGGATTTTTTTTTTTTACAGTTTGAGTCTCTTTTCCTGTATGCACATTTTCCATTGTGTTTTTATTATGTCACATGATCTCCCTGAATATAGTGTAGGAAACAAGAATATCATTGTATGCCACAAATTCATTATTTTGACAAAATCAAGATTTTCTGAATGTAATCCAGATCTCCCTTAGTCTGACAAAGCTTGCACAAATAATGATGGCTGTTCTGCTTAACCACTGCAAAAAATGTACCGGTATATCTAAAAAAGTCAAT
>NW_015151004.1:494071-495438 GCF_000732505.1 Cyprinodon variegatus | reverse complement strand
TTATATATATATATATATATTTTTTTATATATATATATATCTGCAAGCCAGATGCAATCATAAGAAGAGTCACACCTTGCTTGCGAGCCATAGCTTTCGAACCCCGCAAAACTGTTAAACTGCCATCAATTGAAGTCAGGTAAACGTGTTAAACATGCAGGACAGTGTGTCTTGAGAAGCATGCTCTAGACTACCTTCTGTGTTTTTAAAAGTCATTCAGAATAAAATGTATCACAATGATTAAAATCTGCTATTCGAAGCTGATACCATCTAACACCTGTTGAAACCGGAGGCAAATCTGGCATTTTCATTTTAGTATGTCCCAAAGGTTTTTCTACATAAAGCGGCACCACATGTCTTGAACTATAATGTTGCCATGACAACAGTCTAACCAAGCCATCAGAGCTCATTGTACCAAAGGTTTACTTACAATTGTTCCTCTTTTAAGGTAGCCAGCTGCTTCAAGGGTTATACGGTTTAAAATTATTCATGACTAAAGAAGGCATTAGGGGAGATGTCATCATGAGAGATACCATTGCAAGTCCTTGGCAGTTGTTTACATTAAAGGCACAGATGGAGATAAATATCCAGATAATCCATACTTACGTAGAAATAATAACTTTTATTCAAGATGTTTAAGTTACACTAAAAGTACTATTAAAACATTTGTAAAAACAGTGGTGTAGAATGAATGTATAATATCTTGAAATAATTTTTTTCTCTTATAAAAAGCACTGTCTGGTTGATGAATCTTTTTCATTCTTGAGATTGTAATTTGAATTACATGTTATTAAACATGGGAATAAAATCTAAGAAAACCTCGGTAATAAAATGTCCATAATTCCTATAGGAATAATAAAATGAAATTGGATGCTATGCATTATAACCTTGAATCCATTGAAATGTCTGCAAGTGACAAAATGCGTGTGCAAGAGCATGCAAAAGCAAATTTCTCCTCAATCACTTTATAAGGTGGGGACTATATATTGGACTTAATGGTGAACTCAGTTCTGACAGATGATCACTGCATGCTTTCTGCTTCCTGTTGGTCACCTGAGTCTTCCACCATCTTTGTTATTAGGTGGTGCTGTCGGGTAGCGACAGCGGGTCGCCGTGACAGCAAATCCCATAATGCTTTATGAGGAGAGCTCTCCGCGCAAAGCATTCTGAGATATATCTGCCTCTTCAAAAGGCCTTTCTTTTGTGCAGTGTGCAGTTCTGGTCTGCATCAGGGGCCAGGATGGGTTCACTGATCCTTACAATAGATTTAGCCTCAATAAAAATAGTTCCAAAGGCTTAATGTTAAGGCTCCAAACATCTGGAACAATGAAATTAACTCCTTGCATTTAACCCTTCTCCATGGGAGC